>NC_069502.1:706609387-706909387 GCF_027579735.1 Bombina bombina
TTAGTCGATTAATCGAAAAAATAATCGGCCGATTAATCGATTATGAAAATAATCGTTAGTTGCAGCCCTATCTATAATGCACATAGGGAACAGATGTTTGGACATCACTTATTAGTAAGGGCACCATCACTTCACATGTAACAGTGTTTATGTTCACGGCAACATATGCACAGAAACACTAGCACAATAGTATCACATATGAATTCTACCATTATTCAGTGGGAAGACTCGTTTAGTAATCACTCATTACGTGGGTATTATTATCTTTAATACATCACGATATTATTGTATTTGCGAGTGTAGCTTAATCCGCAATTCACATGCACTTGACAGAGTGTAGAGAAGTTTAGAGAATTGAGCCAAAGTGATTTAGTCCTCCAGTAAATCATGCTTATAGAACTGATTTACTGGACAAATAGATCAGACCCTATATAACACAACATATATGTAACTATAGATACCCAGCAAACAACCAGTCAGACTAGACCCAGAAGATATCAATATATGTAGGGTACTATAGAAATCTAGCAAACCGCTAGACTCCCACATCTTGTACGTGAAATGAAAACATGTTTTGTTTAATTCCACAAAATACTAGATTGCAACCAGACTTAGGCCTAGATTTGGAGTTTGGCGGTAGATGGGCTGTTAACGCTCCGCGGGCTTTTTTCTGGCCGCACCATAAAATTAACTCTGGTATCGAGAGTTCAAAAAAATGCTGCGTTAGGCTCCAAAAAAGGAGCGTAGAGCATTTTTACCGCAAATGCAACTCTCGATACCAGAGTTGTTTACGGACGCGGCCAGCCTCAAAAACGTGCTCGTGCGCGATTCTCCCATAGGAAACAATGGGGCTGTTTGAGCTGAAAAAAAACCTAACACCTGCAAAAAAGCAGCGTTCAGCTCCTAACGCAGCCCCATTGTTTCCTATGGGGAAACACTTCCTACGTCTGCACCTAACACCCTAACATTTACCCCGAGTCTAAACACCCCTAACCTTACACTTATTAACCCCTAATCTGCCGCCCCCGCTATCACTGACACCTGCATATTATTATTAACCCCTAATCTGCCGCTCCGTACACCGCCGCAACCTACGTTATCCCTATGTACCCCTAATCTGCTGCCCCTAACACCGCCGACCCCTATATTATATTTATTAACCCCTAACCTGCCCCCCACAACGTCGCCGACACCTACCTACACTTATTAACCCCTAATCTGCCGAGCGGACCTGAGCGCTACTATAATAAAGTTATTAACCCCTAACCCGCCTCACTAACCCTATCATAAATAGTATTAACCCCTAATCTGCCCTCCCTAACATCGCCGACACCTAACTTCAATTATTAACCCCTAATCTGACGACCGGAGCTCATCGCTACTATAATAAATGGATTAACCCCTAAAGCTAAGTCTAACCCTAACACTAACACCCCCCTAAGTTAAATATAATTTAAATCTAACGAAATTAATTAACTCTTATTAAATAAATTATTCCTATTTAAAGCTAAATACTTACCTGTAAAATAAATCCTAATATAGCTACAATATAAATTATAATTATATTATAGCTATTTTAGGATTAATATTTATTTTACAGGCAACTTTGTAATTATTTTAACCAGGTACAATAGCTATTAAATAGTTAAGAACTATTTAATAGTTACCTAGTTAAAATAATAACAAAATTACCTGTAAAATAAATCCTAACCTAAGTTATAATTAAACCTAACACTACCCTATCAATAAATTAATTAAATAAACTACCTACAATTACCTACAATTAACCTAACACTACACTATCAATAAATAAATTAAATACAATTGCTACAAATAACTACAATTACATAAACTAACTAAAGTACAAAAAATAAAAAAGAACTAAGTTACAAAAAATAAAAAAATATTTACAAACATAAGAAAAATATTACACCAATTTTAAACTAATTACTCCTACTCTAATCCCCCTAATAAAATAACAAAGACCCCCAAAATAAAAAAATGCCCTACCCTATTCTAAATTAATAGAGTTAAAAGCTCTTTTACCTTACCAGCCCTGAACAGGGCCCCCCAAGAAAATCAGCTCTTTTGCCTGTAAAAAAAATAATACAATACCCCCCCCCCAACATTACAACCCACCACCCACATACCCCTAATCTAACCCAAACCCCCCTTAAATAAACCTAACACTAAGCCCCTGAAGATCTTCCTACCTTGTCTTCACCATCCAGGTATCACCGATCCGTCCTGGCATCCGGTGCTGAAGAGGTCCAGAAGAGGCTCCAAAGTCTTCCTCCTATCCGGCAAGAAGAGGACATCCGGACTGACAAACATCTTCTCCAAGCGGCATCTTCGATCTTCTTCCATCCGGTGCGGAGCGGGTCCATCTTGAAGCAGCCGACGCGGATCCATCCTCTTCTTCCGTTGTCTCCCGATGAATGAAGGTTCTATCAGCCAATCGGAATTAAGGTAGGAATATTCTGATTGGCTGATGGAATCAGCCAATCAGAATCAAGTTCAGTCCTATTGGCTGATCCAATCAGCCAATCAGATTGAGCTCGCATTCTATTGGCTGATTGGATCAGCCAATAGGATTGAACTTGATTCTGATTGGCTGATTCCATCAGCCAATCAGAATATTCCTACCTTAATTCCGATTGGCTGATAGAATCCTATCAGCCAATCGGAATTCGAGGGACGCCATCTTGGATGACGTCCCTTAAAGGAACCGTCATTCGTCGGGAGACAACGGAAGAAGAGGATGGATCCGCGTCGGCTGCTTCAAGATGGACCCGCTCCGCACCGGATGGAAGAAGATCGAAGATGCCGTTTGGAGAAGATGTTTGCCGGTCCGGATGTCCTCTTCTTGCCGGATAGGAGGAAGACTTTGGAGCCTCTTCTGGACCTCTTCAGCACCGGATGCAAGGACGGATCGGTGATACCTGGATGGTGAAGACAAGGTAGGAAGATCTTCAGGGGCTTAGTGTTAGGTTTATTTAAGGGGGGTTTGGGTTAGATTAGGGGTATGTGGGTGGTGGGTTGTAATGTTGGGGGGGGTATTGTATTATTTTTTTTACAGGCAAAAGAGCTGATTTTCTTGGGGCATGCCCCGCAAAGGGCCCTGTTCAGGGCTGGTAAGGTAAAAGAGCTTTTAACTCTATTAATTTAGAATAGGGTAGGGCATTTTTTTATTTTGGGGGTCTTTGTTATTTTATTAGGGGGATTAGAGTAGGTGTAATTAGTTTAAAATTGTTGTAATATTTTTCTTATGTTTGTAAATATTTTTTTATTTTTTGTAACTTAGTTCTTTTTTATTTTTTGTACTTTAGTTAGTTTATGTAATTGTAGTTATTTGTAGCAATTGTATTTAATTTATTTATTGATAGTGTAGTGTTAGGTTAATTGTAGGTAATTGTAGGTAGTTTATTTAATGAATTTATTGATAGGGTAGTGTTAGGTTTAATTATAACTTAGGTTAGGACTTATTTTACAGGTAATTTTGTTATTATTTTAACTAGGTAACTATTAAATAGTTCTTAACTATTTAATAGCTATTGTACCTGGTTAAAATAATTACAAAGTTGCCTGTAAAATAAATATTAATCCTAAAATACCTATAATATAATTATAATTTATATTGTAGCTATATTAGGATTTATTTTACAGGTAAGTATTTAGCTTTAAATAGGAATAATTTATTTAATAAGAGATAATTAATTTCGTTAGATTTAAATTATATTTAAGTTAGGGGGGTGTTAGGGTTAGACTTAGCTTTAGGGGTTAATCCATTTATTATAGTAGCGATGAGCTCCGGTCGTCAGATTAGGGGTTAATAATTGAAGGTAGGTGTCGGCGATGTTAGGGAGGGCAGATTAGGGGTTAATACTATTTATGATAGGGTTAGTGAGGCGGATTAGGGGTTAATTACTTTATTATAGTAGCGGTGCGGTCCGCTCGGCAGATTAGGGGTTAATAAGTGCAGGCAGGTGTCGGCGACGTTGAGGGGGGCAGATTAGGGGTTAATAAATATAATATAGGGGTCGGCGGTGTTAGGGGCAGCAGATTAGGGGTACATAAGGATAACGTAGGTGGCGGCGCTTTGCGGTCGGAAGATTAGGGGTTAATTATTGTAAGTAGCTGGCGGCGACGTTGTGGGGGGCAGGTTAGGGGTTAATAAATATAATACAGGGGTCGGCGGGGTTATGGGCAGCAGATTAGGGGTACATAAGTATAACGTAGGTGGCGGTCGGCAGATTAGGGGTTAAAAAAATGTAATCGAGTGGCGGCGATGTGGGGGGACCTCGGTTTAGGGGTACATAGGTAGTTTATAGGTGTTAGTGTACTTTAGGGTACAGTAGTTAAGAGCTTTATGAACCGGCGTTAGCCCAGAAAGCTCTTAACTCCTGCTTTTTTCCGGCGGCTGGAGTTTTGTCGTTAGAGCTCTAACGCTCACTTCAGAAACGACTCTAAATACCGGCGTTAGAAAGATCCCATTGAAAAGATAGGATACGCAATTGACGTAAGGGGATCTGCGGTATGGAAAAGTCACGGCTGAAAAGTGAGCGTTAGACCCTTTAATCACTGACTCCAAATACCGGCGGTAGCCTAAAACCAGCGTTAGGAGCCTCTAACGCTGGTTTTCACGGCTAACGCCAAACTCTAAATCTAGCCGTAAGTGTGCATTGAATTACAGAATACTAATTAGAAGTGATAGCCCGGTATACATCTCTAAGTGTTTGACAACCGAGCAATTTTCTTGAACAAAGACTGTCAATCAGCTTGCTACAGTATCAATTCTTAACCAATCAGCAATGTTATAGGGCGGGGACTTCAGGTAAGAAAGAGTTTATATCCCTAAAGAACCGGCGGCTCGCCGCCTTTGATAAAGCCTGGAGCGGCGAAACGCGTCAGGGGACTATAGTGAGCGTTTGGGCGCTCTAAATATATATATAATGATATAGTTTATAGAATTGAAGAAAGACATAATGAAAAATATTGCTTGCCCTGTACAGCTTCGTATGCATAATCCTAATTTACAGGGTAGCAGAGATGCTCTTTTCCTGCACCAAATGCATTATTTTTATTCCAGCCATTTGCAAAGCATTTGTCAGTAGTTAATGTGCATTAATATTGCTTATTTACTTGCAGGGCATCAGATGTACTCTGGAGACAGCTCTGGGACTATTATTGTTTGGAATACTCAGATCAACCGAAGTTCTCAGCGCAATCCCTTACAGTACTGGAGCATTGTAAAGGTAGAGTTTTTTTTTTTTTTTTTTTTTAAATATAGTGCATACTCAAGTGATAACTACACAACACTTTTGTATGAATTCTTTTTTTTCCTCTAAATTACTACATAATTTTATTAAGAACTCTATATAAATAGTGGTAAATAATATTTATTTTGTACTTTTAATATGTACAAAATGTCATAAAGTTCACCAACTTTATACTTTGCTGCATGTGACAAAAGGAAAGAAAAGGGATCATGGGCTCCATGTACTAAGCCGTCAATTCATCCGTCATTGTAGACGCGGATAAACTCGCCGTTACTCGCCGCGGGCGAAATGGTGTCCGCTGTCGCTATGTACTAATAATCCCCCAATAAATAGACACGTCTAGCCCGCCGCAAGCAGTGGCGGATTATTGATAAATTTGACGCCTCGCTCGCCGCGACTAAGCTGATGTACTTAACTTTCAGTTGAATTGTCTGGCCAATTATTAACACGTGACATGCAAGGTGTCACGAACATCATAGTAGTCGCGGGAATATAATTTTGCTCCTATAAATGTTCAACTTATCTAAACAACTTTATTATTGTTCAAAATTTTTTGAAGAGTGATTACAGAGCGTTATTTTTGTAATATTTATTTACAATTTGGATATGGCTTCATCTGGATCTGAAACCACTTCAAAATCCAAGAATCCTCACTTTTCGCATCAGCAATTATCCCCCTGGTAGATCGGTGAGCTTCATTGAAACGTACTTGACTTCTGGTCTGTGGGTTGTTATAGGGAGTCAACAGACATTCTGTACACGAGTAGCCTCCATCCCCTAATAGAAGATATAATAAATATAAATATTAATATAAAAATAATTATAAAGATTGACAACTATACAATACAAATTTAAAATATAGATTACTCTTTAATTACAGTCGACAAATTGGGCGCAATTTATGTACATGGAAATGAGAGACAAATTAGACGCCAGTTATGCTGTAAGTACAATGCTGATATTACTTCCTTTTATATATGTCTAGACTGGCGTCTAGAGTGACTTTCCTATTGTTTTGTACCTTGCCCGCCACCTAAAAGGTGGCGAGGCAAAAATAACGAGGTGGGAGCGGAAATTGTCGCAAGCGGACAAATAGATTTTTTAGTACATTCGTTTTTGGCGAGTTGGTGGTCAAATGTGCCTAATTACAGTGAAAAATGGAGAGGTAGCGAGGTTTGGCGGATAAGTACGCTCGCAATTTTAAAGATGCGAGTTTGAACATAGTTGACGACTTTGTACATATCAGTTTGCGAGTTTTGACGCGAGATTTGTAGCGGGTAGCTCGCTGACTGCTTAGTACATGGAGCCCCATGTATTTTAATTGGATATAGATTTTTTTCAGATAATTTTGTTCACTACAAATTAGACAACTTTATGTCAACATTATGAAATCAGAATGATGGAATAATTTCTTAACATTTTCCATCCAATCAGAATGAGTGCAGACCTTTATGACATAAAGTTATAAAAGAAAACAAATATGTGTTATAGCTGTCATTAAAGAAAGATATTCTATGCTAGTTTTAGTTTAATATACTAAATACTCCACTAAAATGTATGGTGATTAAATATAAAATAAGTATAATCATATGATAACATGTCAATCTGGTGTATAGAATTCACTCCTTTTTCTGATAAAATACTGGAATCAGGGGATTACTTTTTATCTTTGTGGTAAGTTATAATATAGCTCATATACGGCCAGATTACGAGTTTTGCGTTAGAGGCTGTGCGGCGCTAACGAGCAGTTTTCTCTCACCGCTCACTTACCTACAGTGCTGGTATTACTGGTTTTTACAAACCCAGCGTTAAAAGGCAAGAAGTGAGCGTTGAGCAAAATTTTGATCCTTAACGCACTCCAATACCAGTGCTGCTTAAGTCAGTGGTGAGCTGGTCGTACGTGCTCGTGCACGATTTCCCCATAGGAATCAACGGGGAGAGCCGGCTGAGAAAAAGTCTAACACCTGCAAAAAAGCAGCGTAAAACTCAGTAACGCAACCCCATTGATTCCTATGGGGAAATAAAATTTATGTCTACACCTAACAACTGCCGCTCCGGACACCGCCGCCACCTACATTATACTTATGAACCCCTAATCTGCTGGCCCCAACATCGCCGACACCTACATTATATTTATTAACCCCTAATCTGCTGCCCCCAATGTCACCGCAACCTACCTACACTTATTAACCCCTAATCTGCTGCCCCCAACATCGCCGCCACTATAATAAACATATTAACTCCTAAACCGCTGCACTCCTGCCTCGCAAACATTAGTTAAATATTATTAACCCCTAATCTGCCGTCCCTAACATCACCACAACCTACCTACATTTATTAACCCCTAATCTGCCGCCCCCAACGTCGCTGCCACTATACTAAATGTATTAACCCCTAAACCTAAGTCTAACCCTAACCATAAAACCCCCTAACTTAAATATAATTACAATAAATAACTAAAAATTACTATCATTAACTAAATAATTCCTATTTAAAACAAAATACTTACCTATAAAATAAACCCTAAACTAGCTACAATATAACTAATAGTTACATTGTAGCTAGCTTAGGGTTTATTTTTATTTTACAGGCAAGTTTGTATTTATTTTTGTTATTAAATAGTTATTAACTATTTAATAACTACCTAGCTAAAATAAAAACAAAATTACCTGTAAAATAAAACCTAACCTAAGTTACAATAACACCTAACACTACACTATAATTAAACAAATGAACTAAATTACCAACAATTAAATAAATTAAATTAAATTAGCTTAAAGGGACATTAAACACTAAATACATGCTAGATAGAATGATGCATTCAAAGAAAAGATTATTCCATGAGTAACATGTAGATGTATTTTTTAAAGTTTCATTAGTTGTTTAAAAAGTGACAAAATAAGTGTAAAGTTTTAGTGTCTATAAAACACTGGGAGCTGCCATGTTGTAACTTGTGTTACCTTCTCTGCTGTGGCCAATTAGGGACAGTTATAAATAGGTCACTAGAGTGTGCAGCCAATGGCTGTGCTGGATTTAACAGTGTTCTGCACTTCCATTTCTAACAGAAACTGAAAAGCTCACAATTTCAGAATGGAATTACAGGCAAAGAAGACAAAATAAATAATGAAAGTATATTGCAGAGTTGTTTTATATATACAATTTATCATTTTATATTACCACCTCAAAGTGTTTAATGTCCCTTTAAGTACACCCCCCCCCACTAAATTACAGAAAATAATAAATTACAAGATATTTAAACTAATTACACCTAATCTAATAGCCCTATCAAAATAAAAAAGCCCCCCCAAAATAAAAGAAAATCCTAGCCTAAACGAAACTATCAATAGCCCTTAAAAGGGCCTTTTGCGGGGCATTGCCCCAAAGTAATCAGCTCTTTTACCTGTAAAAAAAAAATTAAAAAAACAACCCCCCCAACAGTAAAACCCACCACCCACACAACCAACCCCCCAAATAAAATACTAACTAAAAAAACCTAAGATCCCCATTGCCCTGAAAAGGGCATTTGGATGTGCATTGCCCTTAAAAGGGCAGTTAGCTCTTTTGCGGCCCAAACCCTAATCTAAAAAGTAAAACCCACCCAATACACCCTTAAAAAAACCTAACACTAACCACCTGAAGATAGACTTACTGTTCTGAAGACCGGACATCCATCCTCAAGGAAGCGGCAGAAGTCTTCATCCAACCGGGCCGAAGTCCTCAACGAAGCCGGCAGAAGTCTTCATCCAAGCCAGGCGAAGTGGTCCTCCAGACGGGCAGAAGTCTTCATCCAGACGGCATCTTCTATCTTCATCCATCCGACGCGGAGCGCCTCCATCTTCAAGACATCCGACGCGGAGCATCCTCTTCAAACGAAGTCTTCTTACTGAATGACGGTTCCTTTAAGTGATGTCATCCAAGATGGCGTCCCTTAGATTCCGATTGGCTGATAGAATTCTATCAGCCAATCGGAATTAAGGTAGAAAAATCCTATTGGCTGATGCAATCAGCCAATAGGATTGAAGTTCAATCCTATTGGCTGTTCCAATCAGCCAATAGGATTGAGCTCGCATTCTATTGGCTGATTGGAGCAGCCAATAGAATGTGAGCTCAATCCTATTGGCTGATTGGACAAGCTATAGTTTGTGAGAAAGTGAACAATTTTTTTTTATTTGATTGCATTTGGCGGTAAAATCGTGGCATGAAATATACCAAAATGGGCCTAGATTAATACTTTGGGTTGTCTACTAAAACAAAATATATACATGTGAAGGGTTATTCAGGAAATCCTGACAGATATCAGTGTTACAATGTAATTCGCTAATTTTGAGAAAAAAAAATATTTTGGAAGTAGCAAAGTGCTACTTGTTCTTATTGCTCTATAACTTGCAAAGAACATGTAAACATTAGATATTTCTAAACTCAGGACAAAATTTAGATACTATTTAGCATGGGAGTTTTTTGGTGGATGTAGATGTGTAACAGATTTTGGGGGTCAAAGATAGAAAAAGTGTGGATTTTTTTTCTTCAATTTTTTAATCCTATTTTATAAAAAAAAAAGTATAGTAAATTATATGATATGATGAAAATAATGGTATCTTTAGAAAGCCCATTTAATGGCGAGCAAAAACTGTATATAATATGTGTGGGTACAGTAAATGAGTAAGAGGAAAATTACAGCTAAACACAAACCCTGCAGAAATTTAAAAATAGCCCTGGTCCTTAACGATAAGAAAATTTAAAAATGCTGTGGTCACTAAAGGGTTAAAGTTGTTTACAAATAACCCACTTTACCTTTATTTTGTTATTTGCAATAGCTGTTTTTTACCTTTAAGTTGGATATTAAGACTTTCACTGATAATCAGAATTTATTTATTTATTTGTTTATTATTTTAGGAAATAAAAGAACCTGATATGAAAGGTATTCCAGTGAATTATTTGCAAGTTCATCCAAATGGGCGGCGTTTATTAATTCATGCAAAAGATAGTACGCTCAGGATTATGGACCTCAGAATGTAAGTTCATACACAGTTTCTCCTGAATCTCTTATAGCTTTAAAAAACAAAAAAACAAAAAAAAACAGGTTAATGGCACTGTATCCCAAATGTTGCTAAATTATAAGATTTCAAATGTCCTCGTATTAAAGACGCCTTTGTTATTTTTGTGTTAATTTTATTACTTTCTTATATTTAATTAATTGTAGTGAATTTGAAATTATATTAAGCAGATATTTGAATAGCTTTAGCCATTGTATGTTCCAAGTATCAACCTGATATAGTATACAAATATTAGCATAATTGTAAAAGAAATGAATATATAGAAATATTTGCACATAGAGCTAACTATATGGTACAAATACAATAAAAATAATAATGACAAATTATTAAAAAGTGTATTTCCATATGTCATGCACCAGATAGATGCAGTCAGTGTGTACATGTAAGTGGTCTCTATTTATTTTATATATAACAATACTTGTGGCACTAAAAGGTATATCATTTAACCCCTTAATGACCGCAGCACTTTTCCATTTTCTGTCCGTTTGGGACCAAGGCTATTTTTACATTTCTGCGGTGTTTGTGTTTAGCTGTAATTTTCCTCTTACTCATTTACTGTACCCACACATATTATATACCGTTTTTCTCGCCATTAAATGGACTTTCTAAAGATACCATTATTTTCATCATATCTTATAATTTACTATAAAAAAATTTATAAAATATGAGGAAAAAATTGAAAAAAACACACTTTTTTAACTTTGACCCTCAAAATCTCCTACACTTCAACAACTACCAAAAAACTCCCATGCTAAATAGTTTCTAAATTTTGTCCTGAGTTTAGAAATACTCAATGTTTACATGTTCTTTGCTTTTTTTGCAAGTTATAGGGCAATAAGTACAAGTAGCACTTTGCTATTTCCAAAAAAATTTAAAAAAAATTAGCGATAGTTACATTGGAACACTGATATCTGTCAGGAATCCCTGATTAACCCTTCACATATATATATTTTTTAAAAGAACACAACCTAAGGTATTAAACATGGAGTATTTTGACTCTTTCCATGCAACTATTTTACCACCAATCTATGCCAAAGTTTGAAAAAAAAAAAAAAAAAATGGTGATTTTTTGACAAAATAGCAATTCAAGAATACATTTACTGAGAACGTTAAGGGTTACTGCCAAATAACACCCCAATATGTCTTCAGCAGCATCTCCTGAGTACAGTGATACCACCCATGTATAGGTCTGTTGGGTTCTCTGGGGGCTAAAAGGCCTTATTTTTAGGGGGCGCATTCCAGTTTTTTAATTTGGAATTTTCACATCTGTCGTCATGCACCCATGTCCTATTTGGGACATTTCTGAAGCCGGACAATGCAAATTACCCCCATCAAACCATATATTTTTAAAAAGTAGACACCCTAGGGTATTTCAAATGCTGGTATTTTAACACTTTGCATGCACTAATTCAACCACCAGTCTTTGTCAAACTTTTGGGTAGTCATTTTGGTGTGTTATTTTTCACACGCATTGTACTTTAGGCATGGATTCTCAGTTCCTGTTATATGTTACTGACCAAAAACACCTCAATATGTGTTCAACAACAACTTCTGAGTACAGTGATACCCCCCATGTATAGGTGTGTCGGGTTCTCTGGGGGCTAAAAGGCCTTAATTTTAGGGGGCGCATTCCAGTTTTTCAACTTGGAATTTTCATATCTGTCATCATGCACCCATGTCCTATTTGGGACATTTCTGAAGCCGGCCAATGTAAATTACCCCCATCAAACCATATATTTTTGAAAAGTAGACACCCTAGAGTATTTCAAATGCTGGTATTTTAACACTTTCCATGCACTAATTCAACCACTAGTCTTTGTCAAACTTTTAGGTAGTCATTTTTTTGCATTATTTTTCACACACATTGTACTTTAGGCATATATTCTCAGTCCCTGTTATGTGTTACTGCCAAAAAAAACCTCAATATGTATTCAACAACATCTCCTGAGTACAGTGATACCCCCCATGTATAGGTGTGTCGGGTTCTCTGGGGGCTAAAAGGCCTTAATTTTAGGGGGGGCATTCCAGTTTTTCAACTTGGAATTTTCACATCTGTCATCATGCACCCATGTCCTATTTGGGACATTTCTGAAGCCGGACAATGCAAATTACCCCCATCAAACCATATATTTTTGAAAAGTAGACACCCTAGGGTATTTCAAATGCTGGTATTTTAACACTTTCCATGCACTAATTCAACCACTAGTCTTTGTCAAACTTTTAGGTAGTCATTTTTTTGCATTATTTTTCACACATATTGTACTTTAGGCATATATTCTCAGTCCCTGTTATGTGTTACTGCCAAAAAAAACCTCAATATGTATTCAACAACATCTCCTGAGTACAGTGATACCCCCCATGTATAGGTGTGTCGGGTTCTCTGGGGGCTAAAAGGCCTTAATTTTAGGGGGCGCATTCCAGTTTTTCAACTTGGAATTTTCACATCTGTCATCATGCACCCATGTCCTATTTGGGACATTTCTGAAGCCGGCCAATGTAAATTACCCCCATCAAACCATATATTTTTGAAAAGTAGACACCCTAGGGTATTTCAAATGCTGGTATTTTAACACTTTCCATGCACTAATTCAACCACTAGTCTTTGTCAAACTTTTAGGTAGTCATTTTTTTGCATTATTTTTCACACACATTGTACTTTAGGCATATATTCTCAGTCCCTGTTATGTGTTACTGCCAAAAAAAACCTCAATATGTATTCAACAACATCTCCTGAGTACAGTGATACCCCCCATGTATAGGTGTGTCGGGTTCTCTGGGGGCTAAAAGGCCTTAATTTTAGGGGGCGCATTCCAGTTTTTCAACTTGGAATTTTCACATCTGTCATCATGCACCCATGTCCTATTTGGGACATTTCTGAAGCCGGCCAATGTAAATTACCCCCATCAAACCATATATTTTTGAAAAGTAGACACCCTAGGGTATTTCAAATGCTGGTATTTTAACACTTTCCATGCACTAATTCAACCACTAGTCTTTGTCAAACTTTTAGGTAGTCATTTTTTTGCATTATTTTTCACACACATTGTACTTTAGGCATATATTCTCAGTTCCTGTTATGTGATACTGCCAAAAAAAAACTCAATATGTATTCAACAACATCTCCTGAGTACAGTGATACCCCCCATGTATAGGTGTGTTGGGTTCTCTGGGGGCTAAAAGGCCTTAATTTTAGGGGGCGCATTCCAGTTTTTCAACTTGGAATTTTCACATCTGTCATCATGCACCCATGTCCTATTTGGGACATTTCTGAAGCCGGCCAATGTAAATTACCCCCATCAAACCATATATTTTTGAAAAGTAGACACCCTAGGGTATTTCAAATGCTGGTATTTTAACACTTTCCATGCACTAATTCAACCACTAGTCTTTGTCAAACTTTTAGGTAGTCATTTTTTTGCATTATTTTTCACACACATTGTACTTTAGGCATATATTCTCAGTCCCTGTTATGTGTTACTGCCAAAAAAAACCTCAATATGTATTCAACAACATCTCCTGAGTACAGTGATACCCCCCATGTATAGGTGTGTCGGGTTCTCTGGGGGCTAAAAGGCCTTAATTTTAGGGGGCGCATTCCAGTTTTTCAACTTGGAATTTTCACATCTGTCATCATGCACCCATGTCCTATTTGGGACATTTCTGAAGCCGGCCAATGTAAATTACCCCCATCAAACCATATATTTTTGAAAAGTAGACACCCTAGGGTATTTCAAATGCTGGTATTTTAACACTTTCCATGCACTAATTCAACCACTAGTCTTTGTCAAACTTTTAGGTAGTCATTTTTTTGCATTATTTTTCACACACATTGTACTTTAGGCATATATTCTCAGTCCCTGTTATGTGTTACTGCCAAAAAAAACCTCAATATGTATTCAACAACATCTCCTGAGTACAGTGATACCACCCATGTATAGGTGTGTTGGGTTCTCTGGGGGCTAAAAGGCCTTATTTTTAGGGGGCGCATTCCAGTTTTTCAACTTGGAATTTTCACATCCCATGCACCCATGTCCTATGTAGGACATTTCTGAAGCCGGCCAATGTAATTTACCCCCATCAAACCATATATTTTTGAAAAGTAGACACCCTAGGGTATTTCAAATGCTGGTATTTTAACACTTTCCATGCACTAATTCTTTGTCAAACTATTAGGCAGTCATTTTTTGTGTGTTATTTTTCACACACATTGTATTTTAGACATGAATTCTCAGCTCCTGTTATGTGTTACTGCCAAAGAAGACCCCAATATGTGTTCACCAACATCTCCTGAGTACAGTGATACCACCTATGCATAAGTTTCTTGGCTTGTTCGGGGGGTGTAATGCCAAATGTCCAACATGCGTTTGTGATTTTTTTTTCACATTTAACATATTTTCTTTGCCTATTGTCTTTTTGGGGGTATTTTAACATACCCCAATTTATTTGTTTCCATGAATGTGCATATTTTTGAAATGTTGACACCCCAAGGTATTGTATATGGTGTGCTTTGATGCATTTGAAGTAACTGTTTTAGCTAAAAAAAATTGGAGAAAGTGTATGGTGGCATTTTTTCAATTTTCATTTTTACACACACATTGCTTTTTGACTATGATTTAGGAGAGACTGTTGTAAGTTAGTGCAAAAAAATACTTCAGGTTGTTTTCTGCTAGGCACCCTGAGTACACCTATGCCCCCCATGCATAGGTTTGCCAGGATTTTGGGAAGGTTATGTTACAATTTTATGACTTGTGATTTTAGTTATTAAGTGAGAGTATTTCTTCTGATAGGCCTATCTTTAGTTTGGGGCCTATTGTAAACCCCACTTTTATTTATTGCCATGAATGTGCATATTTTTGAAATGTTGACACCCCAAGGTATTGTATATGGTGTGCTTTGATGCATTTGAAGTAACTGTTTTAGCTAAAAAAATTGGAGAAAGTGTATGGTGGCATTTTTTCAATTTTCATTTTTACACACACATTGCTTTTTGACTATGATTTAGGAGAGACTGTTGTAAGTTAGTGCAAAAAAAATACTACAGGTTGTTTTCTGCTAGGCACCCTGAGTACACCTATGTCCCCATGCATAGGTTTGACAGGGGTTTTTGTAAAAAAAAAAAAAAAGAACAGCCCCATTTTAGAAAAAAAAAATATATTAGTGAAATGTAAAAATCTGGCACATTAAAAGTAAAAAAATAACAAAAAATTTAACAGTAAACATAACAAAAAAAAAATAACAGCAAATTTATTTATTTTTTAAAAATTGACCATTGTATGGTACCGCTTGAAGCAGTCCCCAATGCAGAGTCCAGGCTGTCCAGGGCAATCAGGACAGTGATATACAGTGTCCCTTCTCTGCCCCCTCTTGGTACAGACTCTGCATTTTTTTTGTGGTCTCTGCTTTGCGGCAGTAGGGGGGATTTTAAAAATAAAATGAGTAGCCCCAACTCTGCTCTCTCCCATCACCGCCCGGGGAGCAGGTGCATCATGGTACAAAATCCCCGAAATGATCTGGAGCTGAAATTGTAAAAAAGTCAGTTTCATTCCGGGGTTTGCTTTTTTGAACAACAAAAAAGCGTTGTGGGTTGCAATCTGCATTAGGTAAATTGCAACCTTTTTGTACCAGGCCCTTGTCTTCCGCATAATTAGGTAGGGCTGCAGCAGCTGATCTGCCAGATCAACCCCACCCATATGCCGGTTATAAGATTTGATGCACACTGGCTTCCTTATGATCTCAGCTCTGCCACGTACAGAGACCGCCACCGTCCTCTCTGTGTGGATGGTGGTAAGAAGGTATACATCCTTCTTGTCTCTGTACTTCAGTGCCAACAGCTCCTCTTGGCGCAGAGCAGAGGTCTCCCCCCTTCGTAGCCGGGTGCGTACAAGTTGTCCTGGGAAACCTTTGCGGTTCTTTTTAATAGTACCGCAAGCTACTGTATCAAAGCAATACAGTAGCTTGAACAAAAGGACACTTGTATAAAAATTGTCTAAGTACAAGTGATACCCTTTGTTCATTAGGGGTAATATCAGGTCCCAGACAATCTTGCCAGTGGTTCCCATATGTTCTGGGCAACCTGGAGGGTCAAGGTGGCTATCCTTTCCCTCATACACCCGGAAGGCCTGAGTATACCCAGTCTCGCTCTCACAGAGCTTATACACCTTTACCCCATACCTGGAGCGCTTGGAAGGAATATACTGCTTGAATCCCAGCCTTCCCTTATACTTCATCAGGGATTCATCAACGCATATATTCCTTCCAGGTGTATAAGCCTCTGCAAACCTGGCAGAAAAGTGGGTAATCAGGGGGCGGATTTTATACAGCCTGTCAAATTGGGGATGCTCCCTAGGGGGGCACAGGCTGTTGTCGCTGAAGTGCATGAAATGAAGAATCATTTCATATCTCTGCCTCGACATACTCTGGGAGAAAATGGGGGTAGAGCAGATGGGGCTACTGCTCCAGTAGGAGCGAACGGAGGGTTTCTTTATGATGCCCATCAGCATAGTCAATGCCCAGAATTTTTTAAATTCTGGCACATTGATGGGGGCCCATTGCTGCTTTGCCAAATATGTTTCAGGCTTTGCAGCACGGTACTGATGGGCATATAAATTAGTTTGGGCGACAATGTTCCCCAATACATCATCACCCAGAAACACCTCCAGAAACTGTTGGGGGCTAAAACCTGCCGCATCTATATTTATGCCAGCATTTGCTGTGAAGGGTGGGATATCTGGCCTCTGGAGATGAGGCGTTACCCACTCTTCAGCGGCAATGGCAGCAACACGCCTCCTTCTAGCAGGGGGGCTGGCAGGGGGGCTAGCAGGGGGGCTGGCAGGGGGGCTAGCAGCCACAGATACATCACTATCAGTTGAGACTGCATCTAATGATGTATCTGAGCATATGGCAGGGTCAAAATTGGGGTCTGAGTCAGACATAGAGGCATCTGACTCTGACGCAAGGATGGCATACGCCTCCTCAACACTATATCTTTTCTGTGACATTTTTGTATCTGTCACAGAAAACCAAAATTAATTAATTAACTAAATGGCCTTTGGGTTTTTTTTAAAAAAAAGTACAGCTATGCTAATGCCAGTGATTTATAGCGATCACTGGCAAGCTAGGGGTTAAATACTCTTTAAATTAAATTAACTAAATGGCCTTTGGGTTTTTTTTTAAAAAAAGTACAGCTATGCTAATGCCAGTGATTTATAGCGATCACTGGCAAGCTAGGGGTTAAATACTCTTTAAATTAAATTAACTAAATGGCCTTTGGGTTTTTTTTAAAAAAAGTACAGCTATGCTAATGCCAGTGATTTATAGCGATCACTGGCAAGCTAGGGGTTAAATACTCTTTAAATTAAATTAACTAAATGGCCTTTGGTTTTTTTTTTTAAAAAGTACAGCTATGCTAATGCCAGTGATTTATAGCGATCACTGGCAAGCTAGGGGTTAAATACTCTTTAAATCAAATTAAATTAGCTAAATGGCTCTGAAAGGAGCGTTTAGGTTTTTAAAAAATTACAACAACAAAAATTAACCCCTAAAAAAATGCACAGACAGCAAAAATGTAGAGCTATGCTAATGCCAGTGATTTATAGCGATCACTGGCAAGCTAGGGGTTAAATACTCTTTAAATTAAATTAAATTAGCTAAATGGCTCTGAAAGGAGCCTTTGGTTTTTTTAAAAATTACAACAACACAAATTAACCCCTAAAAAAATTCACAGACAGCAAAAAAGTACAGCTATGCTAATGCCAGTGATGTATAGCGATCACTGGCAAGCTAGGGGTTAAATACTATTTAAATTAAATTAAATTAGCTAAATGGCTCTGAAAGGAGCGTTTAGGTTTTTAAAAAATTACAACAACAAAAATTAACCCCTAAAAAATGCACAGACAGCAAAAAATTACAGCTATGCTAATGCCAGTGATGTATAGCGATCACTGGCAAGCTAGGGGTTAAATAGTCTTTAAATTAAATTAAATTAGCTAAATGGCTCTGAAAGGAGCCTTTGAGTTTTTTTAAAAAAATACAACAACAAAAATTAACCCCTAAAAAAATGCACAGACAGCAAAAAAAAGTGCAGCTGTGCTACTGCCAGTGATTTATAGTGATCACTGGCAAGCTAGGGGTTAATGGCTCTGAAAAGAGCCTTTGGATTTTAAATTTTTTAACAAATAAAAGAAATAAATCTCTCTCTGCTAAAATACAGGTCTCTCTCTTTCTCCAACAAAATGGCAAGTGAGGAGAGGGAGGGAGATCCACACTGATCAGAGTCAATATTTACAAATATTGACATGATCAGACAAATGGGGTATTTGATTATTATTTTTTTTTTTTCTAAGAAGGCTCAGATTGGGTGACCCTAGCTTGCCCCTATGGTGAGACAGGCTAGGGACACCCCCAGATGCCCCATGATGCACCGGGCATCGCCATTTTGGAAGCCTCATGGGGGAGGGGGGGGGGGCGCTATATGTGGGGCTTTTTTATGTTAAATTTTATTTATTTATTCCCATTTTTAAGTTTATTTATACACTAACTAAGTGCCTCGACCCACCGAGGCACTTAGCACACTAGCAGAGCATCGGAAGCGTGTCCGATCGCTTCCGATGCTCTGCTGCACTGCCGGGCTCCACGTGGAGCAAAACCGGAAGTGATCACTCAAGGGGGAGTGATCGCTCCGGTCCCGGCACTCCGTAACAGCACTGCAGGGATGCCCAGACATCGAGGCATCCCTGCAGTACTGTAATAGTGCCTGGAAGCGATCTTGATCGCTTCCAGCACTCACTTTAGCCGAGGACGTGCAGGGTACGTCGTCAGGCGTTAACTGCCTTTTTTTTTCAGACGTACCCTGCACGTCCTCGGTCACTAAGGGGTTAAAATAGCGCACAATTGATATTTTAAGTCCACTGTAAAGCAGATTTACCAGAAAAGGTTTAGCGCGGTGACATCGATTTAGCGTATCCTATACTTTATGTTGAAATATTTCTTTATTCTTAGGATCACAGGGTTAAATATATAACAAAATATCTTTAATCACAGAAGTGGCTACAAACATCAATGTCAAATCACAATCTTTAACACTTGTACAAAAAAACAAACAAACCTTGTATTGTGACCAAAAAGCAATCCTGTAAAAGGAACTGCTGTCACCCTTCAGCCCCACCTCCAATCCCCTGAGATCCCTTTTAATTTATTAAATAAAATTCCCAAACAATAAAAAAACACTGTTCTGGACTCAACCCTTTGTTCCAGAATTAACAAGATTTATCTGTGGCACTAATCGATTGGCACTTTTTCCACTTCAACTCCTGCCTAGTCTCATCTCTCCTCACGTAGCTACTAACCTATATCTAGTGACACTAGACTCTCCGATAGGGTTAATACTTTAAAGATCGGATCCCTATTATTTTTGCAGTTACATGTTCCCCATCCCCTGCTCTATCTTCTGGCCCTATACATGATCCAGTAGAACCAAATGCTCGTAAAGTGTTCCCTGGTCCCCTGTGCATTAGCCGCTATCTCTGACATAGTATATATGTGTGTAATCTTATCCAACATTGTGGCGCCCCCACTTTCCAGTATCTGGCGATGCAGCGTATCCTATACTTTGAATGGATATTGCAACCTCGCTTAATATCATAAGTTTAAATTGTGCTAAAATAATTAGTGCGACCTGAGACCTGAAGTAAAATGTTAGGGTTAAAATAAAAGCTTCACAATACACATGTAAAACATATTAAACTAAAGTATTACACTCATAAATAACCATTTTTAATATAAAAATATAAGTTTTATATTGAAAAAAAAAATGTTTTAAAGGGAAATGGTATATAGCAAGGTTTGACTGGAAAGGCTCCAAAGTGTGTGTGTGTGTGTGTATATATATATATATATATATAAATATTTTTTTTTAAATAATTATTTGTATGTGTGTATGTATAAATTTCTATATGTGTGTATGTGTTTATATATTTAAATATGCATGTGCACACATACATACATACACATATAGGCATATATATATATATATATATATATATATATATATATATATATATATATATATATTCACACACTTTTGAGCCCTTCCCAGTCAAACAACTTGACATAGGCAATATAATTTTTAAACAACTAATATGTTTTTATGTTTTATTTAAAAAGAAATACTTCAAATTCCTATATTCTTCACCTAGAAGAAAATGTTATTTTTTTTATATATTTATATAATGTGTGTGTGTGTATATATATATATATATATATATATATATATGTGAAGAAAAGGAAGACATCCAATCGTGGTCCCGGTTAAAAGTTAGTATTTTATTAGAACATCTTTAAAAGCAACGGCATGCAAGCCATGAAAGTGCAAAGTTAGACAAAGGCTCCCAGTCTATATATACATACATACATGCATACACAAAACACGGGGGAGATGTCTCCTTCCCTGTTTTGTATATGTCTAGAGCTTCCATTTGTAGGGCTGTATTAGGGACCCAGTTTCTGGGAGAGACCTTGACGTGGTACCTGGGCTTGTCCCATTTGACCAGATGCAGTAACTAACTCTTCCAGTTTTGACACCCTGGTTTTACCAGTTGTAATTAAAGGCATATGAAACCCAACATTTTTGTTTCGGGATTCAGATAGGGCATACAATTTTAAACAAGTTTCCAATTTACTTGTATCAAATTTGCTTCATTCTCTTGGTATCCTTTGTTGGTGGAACAGCAATGCATCTCTGTAAGCTATCTGAACACATCTTGGAGCCAATGAGAAGAGGCAAATTTGTGCAGTCAGCAATTAGCAGCTAGTTTCCAATAGTGTGCTGCTGCTCTTGAGCCTACCTAGGTATGCATATTTAGAGAACAAAGCAAATTAGATAATAGAAGTAAATTGGAAAGTTATTTAAAATTGTAAGTCATGGAAGTTTAATTTTGACTTTACTGTCCATTTAAAGGGACATGATACCCAAAATGTTGTTTTTGTGATTCAAGAAAAAAAGAAAACACAGAGGCGCCAAACATGGCCTAGTATAGCCAGATACCAGATATAACAATTAACAGGGTAGCAATTGGATACTCACAAAGGAGACGCACCCAATGGTGCTATTGAAGCAGACTGGAGCCTCTCAGTGGTCCAGCTCACTGATGTGTCTCACGTATCAGTTGTGGTCCTTGGTGATGGTGATTAACAGGTTCCTGAGTGAACAAAAAATATGCAAACCATAGCCCAGTAACGTTTGTACAAGTGAATGGCAATCTGAGCAATCCTACTTACAAGATCCAAAGCACCTGCAGGTGCATACACTGCAAACTGGAACCAAACAGTCGCCCAGTAGACTGATCCCTCCAGGTGAAAGCAGATTAACTCTCAGGTGCCAATCAAAGTTTGAGCAGCATGTAAATGATATAAAGATTGTCCAAAAAGCAAGTGTATTTCTGTAAAAATCTTTATTAAAATGCGACACGTTTCTCAGCTATAACAAGCTGTTTCATCAGGCTAAAAAATTATCCAAAGCATACTATTTTATAAAAAAAAGTTTACAATTTACTTCTATTATCAAATTTACTTTGTCCTCTAGGTATCCTTTGTTGAAGAGATGTCTAGATAGATAGTGTGCATATTTATGAAGCAGTACATGACAGGAAACACTGGTGCGTCCTACTGTTCTTGCAAATATACAAGATAGTTCTAAAACGGCTGTGATATATTGATGCAGTCACGTGCATGGTCTGACATCTTCCTGTCTGCTTTTCAACAAAGGATACTATGAGAACAAAGTCAATGTGATAATAGAAGTAAATTGGAAAGTGTTTTTTATTTTTTTATTCAGCTTTATAATAAAAAGTAAGCAAGATACACAGTTTACATGTATTTAAAGGGACATAATACTCATATGCTAAATCACTTGAAACTGATGCAGTATAACTGTAAAAAGCTGACAGGAAAATATCACCTGAGCATCTCTATGTAAAAAAGGAAGATATTTTACCTCACAATTTCCTCAGCTCATCAGAGTTAGTGTTCTGTAAAAACTTATCTTTCAGTTACTGCCCAGCTGCAGGTAAATAAAAAAAAAAGGAAGAAATAAACAGCAGCCAATCAGCATCAGCAGTGCTGAGGTCATGAACTCTTTTACTGTGATGTCATGAGATTTCAAAGTAAACTTCTTTAAACTGAATAAGGAAATAACACAAGTGTTCATGAGGCACCCTCCCTTGCAAGTCAAGGCACAGGCATGCTTATTTGCTGCTTAAAGTCCTTTTCAATGGGGCGTAAATACTTAGGACATTTTGAGGTAAAATATCTTCCTTTTTTTACATAGAGATGTTCAGGTGATATTTTCTAGTCAGCTTTTTACAGCTATGCTGCATCACTGTTGTGTGCTTCAACATTTAGATATCATGTCCCTTTAAGTACAAAGATGGATTACATTTTTTTAACATAAATTAAACAATAATAACAATAATGAATCCCTTTGCACGGGTTGAACAATTATTAGAACACTTTCTTTTTGCACTTGTATGTCTTTTTACCCTTGTAGCTATTCTATGTATTAATATGTTTAAAATGCATGTTTCTTTTTATTTAATTTCTAATGGATGAATGTACATATATTTTTTTTTTAGACTGGCTGTAAAAAAGTATATTGGGGCAACACATTTCAGGGAGAAGATTCACAGCACCTTTACACCATGTGGGACATTTGTCTTTTCAGGAAGTGAGGATGGCATGGCATATGTGTGGAATGCTGAAACAGGTTAGCTATATGTGTTGCTAAATATAAATCACATAAGTGTATATAACAACATACTTCATTAAATGATATAGAATCACCTATGTGTGTGTTTAAACATAGCTGTGAAGATTTGGAGTAATGAGCTTAAACCTTTATGTATTTTCTTTTCAAAGGCAGGGAGAGTCCACAACTTTATTCATTACTGTTGGGAATATCAACACCTGGCCACCAGGAGGAGGCAAAGACACCCCAGCCAAAGGCTATAAATATTGCTCCCACTTCCCCTATCCCCCCAGTCATTCTTTGCCTTTAGTCACTATAGGAGGATGGCAGAGAAAGTGTTAGAAGAGAATTTTAGTCCATTTATGGGTATTTTCCCTTCAAGTGTGGACTGGGGTGTTTGAGTTACCATGTAATCCTCTCAGTAAGAGTTGTGGGGAAATTTGGCTTCTAGATGTCACAGGGAACGATCTGACCTCCATCTAGGGATTTAACGCTATCACCTCCTGGAAAATCAGTGTTAACGTTTTACACTATTTTTTCCTGTCAGATGTGTTTGGTAAGACTGACATTCCTTGAGACGCTGTGCCTGCTCCACAGCATTGATCCTGGAGAGTTAGTCCTTTATTTCTTTCTAATGACACGGTGAGTCCACGTATCATCATCAATTACTGTTGGGAATATCACTCCTGGCCAGTAGGAGGAGGCAAAGAGCACCACAGCAAAGCTGTTAAATATCACTCCCCTACCCAAAATACCCCAGTCATTCTCTTTGCCTGTAGTGCAAGGAGGAGGTGAAGTTTAGGTGTCCGATGAGAAGTTTTCTTCAATCAAGATTTCTCTTGTTAAGTGTATCCAGTCCACGGATCATCCATTACTTATGGAATATATTCTCCTTCCCAACAGGAAACTGCAAGAGTCCACCCACAGCAAAGCTGCTATATAGCTCCTCCCCTAACTGCCATATTCAGTCATTCTCTTGCAAGCCTCAACATAGATAGGAGGTCGTGAGAGTCTGTGGTGCTTTCTACTTAGTTTATTCTTCAATCAAAAGTTTGTTATTTTTAAATGGCACCGGAGTGTGCTGTTTATCTCAGGCAGTATTTGGAAGAAGAATCTGCCTGCGTTTTTCTATGATCTTAGCAGACGTAACTAAGATCCATTTGCTGTTCTCACACATTCTGAGGAGTGAGGTACTTCAGAGGGGGAATGGCGTGCATGTTTTCCTGCAGATAAGGTATGTGCAGTAAAATATTTTTCTAGGAATGGAATTGACTAAGAAAATACTGCTGATACCGAAGTAATGTAAGTAAAGCCTTAAATGCAGCGATAGCGACTGGTATCAGGCTTATTAATAGAGATACATACTCTTATAAAAATGTGTTTTAAAACGTTTGCTGGCATGTTTAATCGTTTTTTAACGTACATTGGTGATAACACTGTAATGTTGGTATAGCCTTAAATGCAGTAAAAGCGACTGGTATCAGGCTTATTAATAGAGATACATACTCTTGTAAAAATGTGTTTTAAAACGTTTGCTGGCATGTTTAATCGTTTTTTAACATATGTTTGGTGATAAAACTTATTGGGGCCTAAGTTTTTTCCACATGGCTGGCTTAAATTTTGCATAGAAACAGTTAACTGAAGCTTCCCACTGTTGGCTGTGGCAGTTTGTTGTGTCTGTTTTTAAAAACGTCTATGTCGTTTTTTTTTTTTTTATCTGTTTTTTGCATTAAGGGGTTAATCATCCATTTGCAAGTGGGTGCAATGCTCTGTTACCTTATTACATGTACTGTAAAAATTTCGTTTGTTTTACTGCCTTTTTTTCACTGTTTTTCAAATTTTGACAAAATTTGTTTCTCTTAAAGGCACAGTAACGTTTTATATATTTGCTTGTTAACTTGTTAAAGTGTTTTCCAAGCTTACTAGTCTCATTATTAGTCTGTTCTAACATGTCTGACATAGAGGAAGCTCTGTGTTCATTATGTTTTAAAGCCATGGTGGAACCCCATCTTAGAATGTGTACCAGATGTACTGATTTCATGTTAAACAATAAAGATAATTTTTTGTCTTTAAAAACATTATCACCAGAGGATTCTGTCGTGGGGGTAGTTATGCCGACTAACTCTCCCCACGTGTCAGACCTTTTGACTCCCGCTTTAGGGACTCACGCTCAAATGGCGCCAAGTACATCAAGGGCACCCATAGCGTTTCTTTTACCAGGGGATTCTGTCGAGGGGAAAGTTATGCCGACTAACTCTCCCCACGTGTGAGACCCTTCGACTCCCGCTTCAGGGACTCACGCTCAAATGGCGCCAAGTACATCAAGGGCGCCCATAGCGTTTATTTTACAAGACATGGCAAAGGTGGTGAATAATATTCTGGCAGCAGTATTAGTCAGACTACCTGAAATTAAAGGAAAGCAGTTAGCTCTGGGGGTAGATACAGAGCATACAGACGCTTTAAGAACCATGTATGATACTACCTCACAATATGCTTAGTCTGTGGGTGATTTTTTTTTGACTCAGGGAAGATGATTTAACCTGATTCTGATATTTCTACATTTAAAATTTATGCTTGAGAACCTCCACTTGTTGCTCAGGGAGGCTTTGGCTGCTCTGAATGAATGTGTACAATCGCAGGGCCAGAGAAATTGTGTAGACTGGATAAATAATATGCAGTGCCGGTGTGTACTGATGTTTTTCCAATACCTAAAGAGGTTTACTAAAAATTTTTTAATAAGGAATGGGATAGACCAGGTGTGCCGTTCTCTTCCCCTCCTATTTTTTAGAAGAATGTTTTCTAATAGTTACCACCACACGGGACTTCTGGCAGACAGTTCCTAAGGTGGAGAGAAGAGTTTCTACTCTAGCTAAGCGTACCACTACCTCTGACGAGGACAGTTGTGCTTTTTAGATCCAATGGATAAAAAATGTTTATTCAACAGGGTTTTATCCTGCAGCCCCTTGCATACATTGCTTCTGTCACTGCTGCTGCGGCGTTCTGGGTTGAGTCTCTTGATGAGGCTTTACAGTTAAGCGACTCCATTGGATGAATATATTTGACAAGCTTATGCTAGCCAATTCCTTTGTTTTCTGATGCCTTGTTCATTTGACTAGACTAACGGCTAAGAATTCTGTTTTTTACTATACTGGCGCGCAGAGCGCTATGGCTTATATCATGGTCAGCTGTCGTGACTTTAATAAATAAGCTACTTAACTTCCCTTCAAGGGGCAGACCCTATTCGGGCCTGGTTTGAAGGAGATTATTGCTTATATCACTGGAGGAAAAGGTCATGCCCTTCCTCAGGATAGGTCTAAATCAAGGGCAAAAAAAAAAAAGTATGAAGGAACGGACCCCTATCCGGTAACGGATCCTATAGGGGGCAGACTTTCATTCTTCGCCCAGGCGTGGGCAAGAGATGCCCAGGATCCCTATGCATTGGAATTTATATCCCAGAGATATCTTCTGGATTTCAAAGATTCCCTCCCAAAAAAAGGGGAGATTTCGCCTTTCACAATTATCTGCAAACCAGATAAAGAAGGAGGCATTCTTACATTGTGTACGAGATCCATCCAGTTCCAAGAGAGCAACAGGGACAGAGTTTTTACTCAAATCTGTTTGTGGTTCCCAAGGAGAGGGAACCTTCAGACCTATTTTGGATCTAAAGATCTTAAACAAATTCCTCAGAATTCCGTCATTTAAGATGGAAACTATTCGTACCATCTTAACTATGATCCAGGAGAGTCAATAGAGGACTACAATGGATTTGAAGGATGCTTATCCTCACATTGTGATGCATAAAGATCACCATCGTTTTTCAGGTTTGCCTTTCTAGACAGGCATTACCAGTTTGTAGCTCTTTCCTTTGGGATATCTACAGCCCCAAGAATCTTTATGGAGGTTCTGGGGTCGCTTTGGCGGTCCTTAGACCGCGGGGCATAGAAGTGGCCCCTTATTTAGACGACATCCTGATACAGGCGTCAAACATCCAAATTGCCCAGTCTCATACGGACGTAGTACTGGCATTTCTGAGATCACATGGGTGGAAAGTGAACAAGGAAAGAGTTCTCTATCCCCAATCTCAAGGGTTTCCCTCCTAGGGACTCTGATAGATTCTGTAGAAATGAAAATTTACCTGACGGAGTCCAGGTTGTCAAAGTTTCTAAATTTCTGCCGTGTTTTTTCATCCCATCCGCGCCCTTCGGTGGCTCAGTACATGAATGAAATCGGCTTAATGGTAGCGGCAAGGGACATAGTACCGTTTGCACGTCTACATTTCAGACCGCTGCAACTATGCATGCTCAGTCAGAGGAACGGGGATTACACAGATTTGTCCCCCTGTTAAACCTGGACCAAGAGACCAGAGATTCTCTTCTCTGGTGACTATGTCGGGTCCATCTGTCCAAGGGTATGACCTTCCGCAGGTCAGATGGGACAATTGTTACAATAGATGCCAGCCTTTTAGGTTGGGATGCAGTCTGGAACTCCCTGAAGGCTCAGGGATAGTGGACTTAGGAGGAGACCCTCCTTCTAATAAATATTCTGGAACTGGGAGTGATATTCCATGCTCTTCAGACTTGGCCTCAGTTAGCAACTCTGAGGTACATCATACTCAGTCGGACAATATACACGACTGTGGCTTACATCAGCCATCAAGGGGGAACAGAAGTTCCCTAGCGATGTTAGAAGTCTTACAATAATTCAGTGGACAGAGACTCACTCTTGTCTATCAGCTATCCATATCCCAGGTGTTGAGAACTGGGAGGTGGATTTTCTAAGTCGTCAGACTTTTCTTCCGGGGGAGTGGGATTTCCTCCGGAGGTCAAGACCAAGCAGGAGAGGGCTTTGGTGTTTTTGACAGCGCCTGCGTAGCCACGCAGGACCTGGTATGCAGATCTGGTGGACATGTCATCCTTTCCATCACGGTCTCTGCTTCTGAGACAGGTCCCTCTACCTCAGGGTCCTTTCAACCATCTAAATAGAATCAATCTGAGATGGACTGCCTGGAGACTGAACGCTTGATGTTATCAAAGCATGGCTTCTCCGAGTCAGTCATTGATACCTTAATACAGACATGAAAGCCTGTCTCTAGGAAAATTGAACATAGATATGGTGTAAATATCTGATTGTTATGAATCCAAGGGTTACTCATGGAGTAAAGTCTGGATTCCCAGGATATTATTTTTTCTCCAAGATGTTTTTGAGAAAAGGGTTGTCAGCTAATTCCTTAAAAGGGGACAGATTTTTACTCTGTCTATTTTTTTGCACAAGCGTCTGGCAGGTATTCTAGACGTTCAGGCATTTGGTCAGGCTTTGGTTAGATCCAAGCCTGTGTTTAAAACTGTTGCTCCGCCATGGAGCTTAAACCTGATTCTTAAGGTTCTTCAAGAAGTTCCGTTTGAACCTTTTTTGTTCCATAGATATCAATCTTTATCTTGGAAAGTTCCTTTTGGGTAGCTAATTCCTCGACTCGTAGAGTCTCCAAGTTATCTGTGTTACAATGTGATTCTCCTTATCTGGTCCTTCGTACGGATAAGGTAGTCCTGCGTACCAACCTGGGTTTTTTCCTAAGGTGGTATCTAACAAGTACATCACTCAAGAGATAGTTGTTCCATGCTTGTATCCTAATCCTTCCTCAAAGAAGGAACGTCTATTACACAATATTGGACGTGGTTTGTGCTTTAAAGTTTTACTTACAAGCTACTACAGTTTTCATCAAACGTTCACCTTGTTTGTTGTCTATTCTGGACAGAGGAGAGGTCAAAAGACTTCAGCAGCCTCTCTGTCTTTTTGGTTAAAAAGCATAATTCATTTAGCTTATGAGACTGCTGGACAGCAGCCTCCTGAAGGGATTACAGCTCATTCTACTAGAGCTGTGGTTTTCACTTGGGCCTTTTTTAAATGTGGCTTCTGTTGAACAGATTTACAAGACGGAGTCTTGGTCTGCGCTTCATACTTTTCAAATTTAACAAATTTGATACCTTGCTTCTTCGGAGGCTATTTTTGGGAGAAAGGGTTTTTTACAGGCAGTGGTAACTTCCGTTTAAGTACCTGCCTTGTCCCTCCCATCATCCGTGTACTTTAGCTTTGGTATTGGTATTCCATAAGTAATGGATGATCCGTGGACTGGATACACTTAACAAGAGAAAACATAATTTATGCTTACCTGATAAATTTATTTCTCTTGTAGTGTATCCAGTCCACGGCCCGCCCTGTCACTTTAAGGCAGGTAATTTTTTCATTTGAACTACAGTCACCACTGCACCCTATGGTTTTTCCTTTCTCTGCATGTTTTCGGTCGAATGACTGAATATGGCAGTTAGGGGAGGAGCTATATAGCAGCTTTGCTGTGGGTGGACTCTTGCAGCTTCCTGTTGGGAAGGAGAATATATTCCATAAGTAATGGATGATCCGTGGACTGGATACACTACAAGAGAAATAAATTTATCAGGTAAGCATAAATTATGTTTTTTTTTTTTTTTTTAGCAGAGTAAGCTTACTCTGTTACTTTCTGGGGTCTAGCCTAGTCCACATCAGTCTCTTCAGTAGGGCAGTGGTGGCTTTTGAGCACTTGAGAACTACAAGTACAATCCTCACTGCGTTTTCTCAAGAATCTGCTGCCCTAACTAGAAAACCTGAGTAGGTTTACTCACTTTTTCTCTCTTCACAGGTCCATGTGAGGTGCTGCACCCTCTCAAACCAGGGGCGCGATATGATATAGATCGTAGTTTGCAGCGCAAGCAAGGGAACCCCCGCCGCCCGTAGTTTCAGCTCGCAACTCGAGCTATCACATATACGGAGCCGTCAGATGCTAAAGTGCCGTAAGTCGGATAAACCAGCGATGTCCAGAAATCTGCGTAAGTACAAATTTCTGAAGTCGCCAGTGACTTACGGCACTTTAGAAACTGCCGGCTCCTACAAAACCTGACTAAGTTATGAAATCACCCGTACTGTCTAACATGCCTCCCAAACATAGCCCGACACGTCTAACCCTCTATCCGCTATCCCCCCTCACTCTCCTAATAATAAAAAATGTATTAACCCCTAAACCGCCGCCACCTAATAAAGTTATTAACCCCTAAACCGCCGCTCCCGGACTCCGCCGCCACCTACATTAACTACCCCCTAATGTGAGTTCCTACCCCGCTGCCACCTACATTAACTACCCCCTAATGTGAGCCCCTATACCGCCGCCAGCTACATTAACTACCCCCTAATGTGAGCCCCTTACACCGCCGCCACCTACATTACCTACCCCCTTATGTGAGCCCCTATACCGCCGCCAGCTATATTACCTACCCCCTAATGTGAGCTCCTACCCCGCCGCCAGCTATATTAAAATTATTAACCCCTAATCTAATCCCCCTACCCCGTCGCCAGCTATATTAAATAAATTAACCCCTAATCTAATCCCCCTACACCGCCGCCACCTATATTAAATTAATTAACCCCTAATCTAATCCCCCTACACCGCCGCCACCTATATTAAATTAATTAACCCCTAAAATACTAAACTATCCCTACCACTAAACCTAAGTCTAACCCTACAAATAGCCCTGAAAAGGGCTTTTTGCGTGGCATTACCCCAAAGTAAACAGCTCTATTGCCAGCCCTTAAAAGTGCTTTTTGCGGGGCATGCCCCAAAGAAATCAGCTCTTTTACCAGCCCTTAAAAGTGCTTTTGGCGGGGCATTGTCACAAAGAAATCAGCTCTTTTGTCTGTAATCTAAATCCCCCTACACCGCCGCCACCTATAATAAATGTATTACCCCCTAATCCCCCTACACCGCTGCCACCTATAATAAATGTATTAACCCCTAATCTAATCCCCCTACACCGCCGCCACCTATATTAAATAGATTAACCCCTAATCTAATCCCCCTACACCGCCACCACCCATAATTATATTAGGGTTAATATAGTTAATATAGTTATTATATTATATATATATTAACTATATTAACCCTAATTATATTAGGGTTAATATAGTTGATATCGTTATTATATTATATATATATTAAGTATATTAAATCTAATTATATTAGGGTTAATATAGTTAATATCGTTATTATATTATATATATATATATATATATTAAGTATAATAACCCTATCTAACTCTAACAACCCTAACTAAATTCTTATTAAATTAAATCTAATTAATATTAATATTATTAATTAAAATATTCCTATTTAAATCTAAATACTTACCTATAAAATAAACCCTAAGATAGCTATAGCTTTATTTGTATAATACCGTATCCATAGCGCTGGGTACAGATATAGGGGTATACAATGATAAGGATTTTGATAAGATACAAAAACATAATAGACTAAACAAATCTAGTACAAGAGGAAGAGAGGCCTGCTCTGGAGAGCTTATATGATATTAGGGTCGACAAATCTGTTTGAAATTTAGGAGCCAGTAAATCAAATCAAATCAACAATTTTGCCGCTGCTGCACCACAAATATACAGTAGTTATTTGGCCCCCTTGACGTCACTTATTTTTTTCTGCTCCATATTTGTAATGCATTGAGGCATAGAAGGGACTTTAAAAAAAAAACTGACATTTTCAGTATCCAGTATTTTTGTGGAGCTTTTACTGGGCAACCTGCTAAAATACTGCACTATCCAGCTGAATAGTTGACATCTGGCAGCCCTATTCATAGGCCAAGACACTAAGTTAAATACAGTTTTAGGTTCCAAGTGTTCTCCATGTCATGTTGATCTAAATGGATTGTGGCACATACTGTCATTACCGCTGCAAGACGATGTATTAGAGACAAATGCATTGGTCTATGTATTTTATTTTACCAATGGGGGAAACAATCATAAACTGTTTGCTTTTTCCCTAAAAGTCTAAAGTTGGTAGAATTTTTCCTTCCAGAAGTTGGATAAAGAGATTTAAATATTATTTTTGATGTCAATAAACCTAACCTGAAGATCTATAACTCATTTGTTATTCATTCAGCATTGACAATAGCTGATAAAGCTCCTATTGCTAAAGCAGTAAGAACTTTGTATTTCTTTCTTTGTGCTTACAATCTGAAAAACTAATCTCTCTACCTGATAAATTGGCTCTAGATGGGGGAGTAAGTTTGATCACTGTGGTAATACTTTCACCAGCTTGTATCACTCCTGTCTCAGCTGATGCTTGCTATGAAAAATTGGTTTGCCAGCTATTATTTCCAACTTAAAGGGAAATAAAACCTACATCTTCTCTTTAAAGGGACACTCAAGTCAAAATTAATCTCTCATGATTCAGATAGAGCACACAATTGTAAACATCTTTCCATTTCACTTCCATTATCTAAATGTGCATAATCATTTTGAAATGCACACTTTCTGAGACACCAGTCCCTACTGAGCATGTGCAAGATTCACAGAATATACGTATATGCATTTGTGATTGGCTGGTGGCTGTCACATGATACAGTGGGATGGAAAATAGAACTAACTCAAATTTGTCAGAAAGAAAGCTGCTACTCATCTGAAATTCAAACTAAGTGATTTTGCATTGTCTTTTTATTATGCATTTACTGATTATGATTTTCTACTGTGTTAAGTGGTTCTTTAATGATTCAGATAGATACAGTTTTAAACAACTTTCTCCTGTTAAGTGTGGTCAGTCCACGGGTCATCATTACTTCTGGGATATTAACTCCTCCCCAACAGGAAGTGCAAGAGGATCACCCAGCAGAGCTGCTATATAGCTCCTCCCCTCTACGTCACACCCAGTCATTCTCTTGCACCCAACTAATAGATAGGATGTGTGAGAGGACTGTGGTGATTATACTTAGTTTTTATATCTTCAATCAAAAGTTTGTTATTTTAAAACAGCACCGGAGTGTGTTGTTCCTTCTCAGGTAGAATTTGAAGAAGAATCTACCTGAGTTTTTGTATGATTTTAGCCGGGGTAGTTAAGATCATTTTGCTGTTCTCGGCCATCTGAGGAGTGAGGTAAACTTCAGATCAGGGGACAGCGGGCAGGTTCACCTGCAATGAGGTATGTAGCAGCATATTATTTTCTGAGGAATGGAATTGACTGAGAAAATACTGCCAATACCGATATAATGTAAGTTCAGCCTTAAATGCAGTAGTAGCAACTGGTATCAGGCTGTCATGTATGTATATTTACATTTCAGTATTCTGGGGAATGGTACTTCACTGGGATAATACTGTATGCATAAATTTTTTTTAGCCTAACTTGCAGTGGGAACGACTAGCAACAGGCTTTCTAATGACACTTCATTTATTGATGTTAAACGTTTTGCTGGCATGTTAAATCGTTTAATTACCTGAGGTACTGGGTGAAAAATTGTTTTGGGCACTGTTTTTTTCCACTTGGCGGTAGTTTTATTTAATTTAAGACAGTTTACTGATCTCCCTCACTGATGTGTGTGAGGGGAAGGGCCTATTTTGGCGCTTTTGCTACGCATCAGAAATTCAGTCACAAGTCTGTTTTCTTCCCTGCATGATCCGGTTCGTCTCTACAGAGCTCAAGGGTCTTCAAAAGTTATTTTGAGGGAGGTAATCACTCACAGCAGACCTGTGAGATTGTGCTTTGACTGTGATAAAAAACGTTTTTATTATGTACTTTTTTTCTGCTATGTAAGGGTTTGTTATTCATTACTATGGGAGCAATCCTTTGCTAAATTGTGTTTTTACCGGAAAGAATTTGAATTTATAATTTCTCCGGTTCATTGTTATTCAACTGTCATAACTTTTTTCTGTGCTTCTTAAAGGCACAGTACGTTTTTTCATATTACTTGTAAATTGAGTTGAAAAGTATTTCCAAGTCTGCTAGTTTATTGCTAGTGTGTTAAACATGTCTGACTCAGAGGAATATCTCTGTGCTATATGTGCTAAAGCCAAAGTGGAGCCCAATAGAAATTTATGTACTAATTGCATTGATGCTACTTTAAATAAAAGTCAATCTGTACAAATTGAACATCATTCACCAAACAACGAGGGGAAAGTTATGCCGACTAACTTGCCTCACGTGTCAGTACCTGCATCTCCCGCTTGGGTGGTGCGTGATATTGTAACGCCGAGTACTTCAGGGCGGCCATTACAAATCACATTACAGGACATGGCTAATATTATGACTGAAGTTTTGTCTAAATTACCAGAACTTAGAGGTAAGCGTGATCACTCTGGGATGAGAACAGAGTGCGCTGATAATATTAGGGCCATGTCAGATACTGCGTCACAGTATGCAGAACATGAGGACGGAGAGCTTCAATCTGCAGGTGACGGTTCTGATCCCAATAGAGTGGATTCAGACATTTCAAACTTTAAGTTTAAGCTGGAAAACCTCCGTGTACTGCTAGGGGAGGTATTAGCGGCTCTGAATGATTGTAACACCGTTGCAATCCCAGAGAAATTATGTAGGCTGGATAGATACTATGCGGTACCGGCGAGTACTGACGTATTTCCTATACCTAAGAGGCTTACAGAGATAATTACTAAGGAGTGGGATAGGCCCGGTGTACCCTTTTCCCCCCCTCCTGTATTTAGAAAAATGTTCCCAATAGACGCCACTTCACGGGACTTATGGCAGACGGTCCCTAAGGTGGAGGGAGCGGTTTCTACTCTGGCTAAGCGTATCACTATCCCAGTGGAGGATAGCTGTGCCTTTTCAGATCCAATGGATAAAAAGTTAGAGGGTTACCTTAAGAAAATGTTTGTGCAACAAGGTTTTATATTACAACCCCTTGCATGTATTGCGTCTGTCACGGCCGCGGCCGCTTTTTGGTCCGAGTCTCTGGAAGAGACTCTTGACTCAATGACTATAGATGAGATTTCAAACAAGCTTAAAACTCTTAAGCTAGCTAATTCATTTGTTTCAGATGCCGTAGTACATTTAACTAAACTTACGGCTTAGAATTCCGGATTCGCCATTCAGGCACGCAGAGCACTGTGGCTAAAATCCTGGTCAGCTGACGTTACTTCTAAATCTAAATTACTTAACATACCTTTCAAAGGGCAGACCTTATTCGGGCCCGGTTTGAAAGAAATTATCGCTGACATTACTGGAGGTAAGGGCCATGCTCTACCTCAAGACAGAGCCAAACCTAGGGCTAGACAGTCTAATTTTCGTTCCTTTCGTAATTTCAAGGCAGGAGCAGCATCACCTTCCTCTGCACCAAAACAGGAAGGAGCTGCTGCTCGCTACAGACAAGGCTGGAGACCCAACCAGTCCTGGAACAAGGGCAAGCAGGCCAGAAAACCTGCTGCTGCCCCTAAGACAGCATGAATCGAGGGCCCCCGATCCGGGAACGGATCTAGTGGGGGGCAGACTTTCTCTCTTCGCCCAGGCTTGGGCAAAACTACGCGGACAGAGATTGCGTGAAATCAACCCGATCCAATACGATCGGGTTGATTGACACCCACTGCTAGCGGCTGATTGGCCGCAAATCTGCAGGGGGCGGTATTGCACCAGCAGTTCACAAAAGCTGCTGGTGCAATGCTCAATGCGGAGAGCGTATTGCTCTCCGCATTCAGCGATGTCTGTCGGACATGATCCGCTGATCGCATTATGTCGGACAGACATTTGTTAAATAGGCCCCTATATGTGAAATATGGCCAGACAGGTCATAATCTATAGAATAATATAGTAATTCAAGTGTGGAATAAGCTGTGAGAGATATGGGGTTGTGGAGGTGTAACGCCTCACCAACTATAATTCTGAACTATGTAAAGTATAAGGGATTTCAGGAAATTTAAAAAACAGAACAATAAACCAGTTAGCAAAGTAACACATATGCTTAAATTCCAACGGGCAGAATAATCCCTTTATTACCTATTCCCCAGTTTTGCATTACCAACACAGTTATATTAATATACTTTTTACCTCTGTGATTATTGTGTATCTAAGCCTCTGCAGACTGCCCCCTTATTTCAGTTCTTTTGATAGACTTGCATTTTAGCGAATTAGTGCTGATTTCTAGGTACACATGGTCTAGCGGTAAAAAAAACTGTCAAAATGCACTGAGATAAGAGGCGGCCTTCAAAGACTTAGAAATTAGCATATGAGCCTATCTAGGTTTAGCTTTCAACAAAGAATACCAAGAGAACAAAGCAAATTTGATTATTAAAGTACATTGGAAAGTTGTTTAAATTTGCATGCCCTATTTGAATCATGAAAGTTTAATTTGGACTAGACTGTCCCTTTAAGACTAATAAAGACATATTTAAATTGACACTAAAGTGAAAATGATTTCCTGATACTGATAAAGCATGCAATTAAAAATTCTATATACTGTTATGATTTTCTTGTACTGTTATTCACGGATACTTGTTATGCTTGCAATAATTGGTATATATATTTAGATAACAATTCTAAAGTAGACTGTCGCTTTAAATAGTTGTCATTTTTATAAATACACGTCTGTATGGTTTCCTTTATTGGTTTGTATCTGGTGAACAGGCCAAACCACACTTTATTCTCTAAATTCCAACACAAAGGAAAATATGACCATATCCTCACGATGACATTGATTGTTTATGTCACACTGTGCTAGTTATGAACAATACCAAGGGAAGTTAAAATCTTGCATTTATATGCTAATATTTCATAATATTTGTTCTTCAATAATAAAAAAAAATGGATAATGCAACCTCTTGTGTGCTGTCATGTTATCAATATAATTAGGACAGATTTAGTTAGTGCTTTTACTGGTTAGTGTTAATAAATACGTTTTTTTTTTCTTTTCTAAATTTCATCTTCATTATTTTTTTGAAGGAGATAAAGTTGCAAAGTACTCAGATCTGTCGTACGCTGCACCTCTCCGTGATGTTGCCTATCACCCTCATGAACACATGGTGGCATTTTGTGCCTTTGGACAAAACCAACCAATACTTGTATACGTTTATGATTACAAAGGTGAGTATTCTTCAGAGCATAAAGATAGTAATAGTTTTAATGTCAATTATGGAGCAATCAGTAAAGCAGAAAGCAATTGGCAATTTGCACTTACATATTTTGCCTCCAATGGCCAGTAGCATGCTTGATAAAAGCTTTTATGTTACACAAGTCAGCAAAGAGTTGTTCTACTCACACGTCCGCTTTTAGTACACAGTAAAGTACTGCAAGTCTGGAGAATTTTAATGTCCTAATACTTATGGCACAACTTACTACCAGCGCACAAGTAGTAAACACACCTTGTTGGGAGGACACCGGATCATATCCACCAAGCTAGGGTGGGATGTGATCAATCAGAATATCCATTAGCATAAAGAAACAAAACATATATTGACACAGCAAAAGTTACTTAAAGGGACATTAAACACTTTGACATGGTAATATAAAATGATAAATCGTATTTATTAAAAAAAACTATGTAATATACTTTCATTATTTATTTTGTACCCTTTTCCTGTAATTCCATTCTGAAATTGTGAGCTTTTCCATTCCTGTTTGAAGTGGAAGTGCAGAACACTGTTCTATTCCACACAGCCATTGGCTGCACACTCTAGTGCCCTACTTATAACTGTCCCTAATTCGCTACACCAAAGAAGGTAACCTAAGTTGCAACATGGCAGCTCCCACTGTTTTATAGATACAAAAACTTTACACTAATTTTGTCAATATTTGAACAGCTAAAGAAACTTTAAAAAATACATCTACATGTTATTCTCAGACTAATCTTTTCTTTAAATGCATCATTCTACCCAGCATTTATTTAGTGTTTAATGTCCCTTTAACAGCATTCACAGCACGTTAATAAAATGTTGTTTTATTTAAACCATTAAGCACATTGAAAATAGAGACGTTTCTGGGTCAAATGCCTTTAATCATGGATAAGGTACTGTGAACACTCACCCCTTTGAGAAAGCCGTGAGAACGGCGAAACATGTTAGGGTACTGGTGAGGAGTCAGGGAGCTCCTGTGTATGTTAGGGTTTGCTCTATCTAGGATTATTTAGCCTTAGTTCATAAATATCGGATACCTCAGATGGTATCCATGATCAGTTGAGGATTACTTTTAGGTATCTATATGATAACACAAGCTGGACTGTACTTGCGGTCACTAAGTTAACGGTACATGGGGAGTTTACTACCTATCCCTATCATTTGACATAAACTGATATGCTGTGACTCAATGATACTGAAGTTGTATAAAAATAACCATACACCTTAAGGGTAATTGATGGGATAATATCAGAACCTGTGAATACGCTGACTCACATCAATCTGGGTCTGGCGGTTAACCAGCTAAACTAAGTATTAACCCCTGGTGTACGTGCAGCTATCATTTGATTACAAATACAGCTGCCTCAACTTTGCAGTCAAACAAAGTATTCAAGAGAACTCTCAATGCTGTAGTGATATTGCTACTTTAAATTTGCAGTCAATCGTAAATACAAGTTACATTAAAACAATACGAATTGACTAGGTTTATATACAGCGAGTATGTTGTTGAGATCTTCATATGATTTTGTTTAAATTTGATCAGAACTGCATAGTGGAAGACAATCTAGTTCACAAACCAATACTATATCTTTAGGAGTTATACTCATGCTTATGCAGGTCCTGAAAAATCTATCTTTACCATAATCACTTAACAATTCAGGAATGTATTAACCCTGCATAGCATTCACAAGTTGTGGTAACACCTTTGGTATAGAATTATATGCATGTGCCAGACCATTATGAATTAACAGGTGTTCAAGTAATTACATAGAAATACTTGGTAACAGGGATATTATCCAGCAATTTGCAAATATTCTTAAATATACCCAGCTACCTAACCTTTAAAATAACCAGGATTTAGGAGAACACTGTAATATTAGATTTTGGATCAATCACATTGCAATTGTGACATCCAAGTGGAATCTTGTTCTTAGTATTTGAACGGTTAAGTGGAATAAATCCATTAATCCAGCTATTTCAGAGTTTTAGGCTCTGCTGGAAATTACTGTGTACACTAACCACACTAACATAGAATATCCAAGCACAATCGTGTTCTCATGTTGTTACGAGTGTAATGGTAGCAATTCATAATCCTAGCTATCAGTATTTATAAAGCCACCCTATGGCCAAGTTACATTGGCATATCTAAGTATGCACCAACACACTACAATGTGATACCCAAGTACACAGCCAACATTCTAATCACTATTACCTTTGAGGATACCTCAGTATGTCCAACATATATACTGATCTTTAAATACTTTTCTATAATGAACTAATCTCACTGATATTAGTTACCTGTACCAATAGTCCACAGACTCTCACAATCCACGAGGTTCATAAGTGTTATTACTGTCTACTCAGTGCAGCTTATATGTGACTTGGATCTACTATACCTAGAGATCCATTTAGGTTCACATATAAAATATAATATATATTCATTTGAACTTCTGGAACCATAATTTTTGACATACTGGTACTATATCACCCTAGTGTGAGCAACTGTTTTTAAGTTGCACATCCCTCAATTTTAAAACTCCTATTTTTATGTGTTCCTAATAAAAGTTATGTTTTATTTAGACCTGAGACCTTGAGTTTCCTTTTGTTGATCATTTCTAAGTTTGAATATTATTTAAATCCTATGCCTATAATGAGTGCTACAAGTGTATTCTAGAATGGGACTCTTCCCATTTTTCTTTCGTGTCTAACTCTTTTGGAGTACATCAATATAAAGATAATATGTTCAGATTGTGAAAATGGCAGACCACAGGCGTTTCACTTTGCCCGTCTTATGGCAGATTTATAGAAAGCCAGACTCTCTCTAAAAGAAGTTGCCATTTTGTCTGTTTATACCAAAGAGACCATGGATAAATGGTCATAAATATAATCTATTTAGTTGTACAAGTACGTCTAAACTGGATGTGAAAGGTTTTATTTGTGAATGGATGATTATATGCAGTTATTAGGTTGCTATAGATAAACCAGACCCCTCATTACTGAATCTTAATTATTTTTTTATTTGGTAAAACGAAATTTTATAAAACTGCCTTTAAAATAATTGACGAAAACTTACAATAAAAATGATAATTCAAAAACGTATTTTCTACCATTATTACAACAAATAACAATTGTATTTACTGATCATTGTAAGTAATTAAAGTGGCATACAATACCTCATCTAAAAATGGGTATAAAAACCAAATATACTTATCTACCAAACCATAAGTGCTACTGTTTTTGAAGACTGCAGGCATGCTCCCAGAAAATCCTGATCCAATACAAGTTTAATTGAGAAGACCATTTTTGTTTGTTTTTGCTGTCTTTATATACTGTCCATTTTAAGATAGGGTTTTTAGGCACTGTCCCTTGAAATAATAATAATAAAAAATGACAGTATTTAACCATATAAAAGTTGGATACATTAAAATAATAGTTCATATACAGTTCATTTGCATGGTGACAATGTAAATGCTTGAACTACCTTGATGCTCTTTGTTTTCCTTAAAACACGTCTGAGTTATTTTACCAGGAAATTGATTCATATATCACATAGATATTCCTCATTTGACGTAACTCCCTGACCACATTACAAGCAGTTCATACATCATTACATTTTATATTGAGTCATTTCACTTGCCTTTCTGAAGAGCAAACATATTTTTCATTGCGTGTGTTTCTATCTGCCCAATAAACAAAAGCATAGGTTTTTTTGGTTATTTGCACTTTTGCTAAGAAATGAATTTCTCACAGCCTGTGACATTGTGATATTGGAGGAAACATTTATATTCTCACAATCGGCAATTTTGTATAAAATGCTTTTTTTTTTTTTCATTTTGCATGTTGCCTGATACAAATGTTGTGTATTCTGCTAACTCAATATTAATGGATTTATGTAAACCCACAATCCTTGGCTACACATTTTGACAGCTTCAACAATTTAAAGGAACAGAATATGAAAGTATGTAAATGTACTTGGTTCTCTTGGCATTCTTTGTTGAAAAGCATATTGGTAGTCTAAGGAGCAGCAGTGCCTTACTGGGAGCTAACTGATGATTGATAGCTATTATTATTCTTCTTCTTCTTTATTTATAAAGCGCCAACAGATTCCGCAGCGCTGCCCATGGGTACAAGGATAAAAGTACAATGGAGAAACAATACAATAAAAGACAAAATTTTACAGTCAAAAACAGGGGGAATTGAGGGCCCTATTCCCGTGGGAACTTACAATCTAGATGGGTAGGAGGATGGGAAACAGGAGGTGGGGACTGCAAAGGTGAGAATTATATTAGTGAGGAGATAGAGGGCAACTGTTAGTTGAGTGAAGTTAGTTTGTTAATAAGTCTGGTGATAGGCTTCCCTGAACATAAAGGTCTTTAGGGAACGTTTAAAGGAGGAGAGGTTAGGGGCAAGTCTGATAGCTCGAGGAAGTGCGTTCCAGAGGGTTAGTGCAGCACAAGAGAAGTCCTGTAGTCTAGCATGCGAGGAGGTGATGGTAGACGACGCAAGAAGCAGGTCATTGTTGGATCTTAGGGGGCGGGCAGAAGTATATTTGTTGATGATCTGTGAGAGTGCAAACAAAACACAGAAGGGCGCCTCCTAGTGTGATATAGTACAGACTATATGTATATATACACAGTAACAATCGACAGGTACTCACAAGTGTAGCAGCACCCACTCGTGCTTAGTGGCACCTACTAGGATCTCTCAGTGTCCCAGCTCACACTGGGACACTGAGAGATCCCAGTAGGTGCCACTAAGCACGAGTGGGTGCTGCTACACTTGTGAGTACCTGTCGATTGTTACTGTGTATATACATATAGTCTGTACTATATCACACTAAGAGGCGCCCTTCTGTGTTTTGTTTGCACTGTCACAAATCTGTCTCGTCATCTTATTGGAAGGAGCGGCCATCACTAGAGGACAGTGTTACCAAGGGGAACAGACCCAAGTGGGGATTATATTAAGAGAGACTGTTTATCCTATGGACTGATAAGTTTTAGCATTATATATGCATTATAAGGGTACATAAAGAACTCCTCAGCACTCCAAAGGACTAGGCAAGATAAAAGTTCTTTATTTAGCGCAGTTTAAAGTCATACACATATTCGGCAGCACAATAAAAGCATATTAAGAGAAGGAAATAGGGGGAACATCACCCTCCTGTGACATCAATATATGCATTATAATCATATGTATATATTGTGATTACTGTTTCTCTTGTAAGGTGTATCCAGTCTACGGATCATCCATTACTTGTGGGATATTCTCATTCCCAACAGGAAGTTGCAAGAGGACACCCACAGCAGAGCTGTAATATAGCTCCTCCCCTAACTGTCATACCCAGTCATTCTCTTGCAACTCTCAACAAGCTAGGACGTTGTAGGAGAGAGTGGTTAAATATAGCTAGTTTATTTTATTTAATCAAAAGTTTGTTATTTTTAAATAGTACCGGAGTTGTGCTATTTTATCTCAGGCAGTAAATAGAAGAAGAATCTGCCTGAGGTTTCTATGATCTTAGCAGGTTGTAACTAAGATCCATTGCTATTCTCACATATGTCTGAGGGGATTACACAGATGAGGTAACTTCAGCGAGAGAATGGCGTGCAGTTTATTCTGCTATCAGGTATGTGCAGTTATAATTTTTTCTAGAGATGGAAAACACTAGAAAATGCTGCTGATACCGGATTAATGTAAGTTAAGCCTGAATACAGTGATTTAATAACGACTGGTATCATGCTTACTCCCAGGGGTAATACCCTTATGATATTTACAATATAAAATGTTTGCTGGCATGTTTAATCATTTTTATATATGCTTTGGTGATAAAACTTTATTGGGGCCTAGTTTTTTCCACATGGCTGGCTTAAATTTTGACTAGAAACAATTTCCACTGTTGTAGTATAAAAGTTACAGTTGGTGCAGTTAAAATTACAAACAGTGACATCCAGTTTCCCTCAAAGGCCCTCTGAATGCTATAGGACATCTCTAAAGGGCCCAAAGGCTTTCCAAAGTCGTTTATTGGGGAAGGTAGGGCCACAGCTTGCTGTGGCAGTTGGTTGTGACTGTTAAAAAACGTCTATTTTGTTTTTTTGATCCGTTTTTTGAACTAAGGGGTTAATCATCCATTTGCAAGTGGGTGCAATGCTCTGTTAGCCTATTATACACACTGTAAAAATTTTGTTTGATTTACTGCATTTTTCACTGTTTTTCTTTGTTTCTCTTAAAGGCACAGTACCGTTTTTTATATTTGCTTGTTAACTTGATTTAAAGTGTTTTCCAAGCTTGCTAGTCTCATTGCTATTCTGTATAAACATGTCTGACATAGAAGAAACTCCTTCTTTATTATGTTTAAAAGCCATGGTGGAAACCCCTCTTAGAATTTGTACCAAATGTACTGATTTCATTTTATGCAATAAAGATCATTTTCTGTCTTTAAAAAATGTATCACCAGAGGAATCTGACGAGGGGGAAGTTATGCCGACTAACATTCCCCACGTGTCAGACCCTTTGACTCCCGCTTAAGGGACTCACGCTCAAATGGCGCCAAGTACATCTAGGGCCCCCATAGCGTTTACTTTACAAGACATGGCGGCAGTCATGGATAATGCACTGTCAGCGGTATTAGCCAGACTACCTGAACTTAGAGGTAAGCGAGATAGCTCTGGGGTGAGACAAAATGCAGAGCATACTGACGCTTTAAGAACCATGTCTGATACTGCCTCACAATATGCAGAAGCTGAGGAAAGAGAGCTTCAGTCAGTGGGTGATGTTAATGACTCGGGAAAGATACCTGATTCTAATATTTCTACATTTAAATTTAAGCTTGAACACCTCCGCGTTTTGCTTAGGGAGGTTTTAGCTGCTCTGAATGACTGTGATACCATTGCAGTGCCAGAGAAATTGTGTAGACTGTATAAATTCTTTGCAGTGCCGGTGTGTACTGATGTTTTTCCAAATACCTAAAAGGTTTACAGAAATTATTAATAAGGAATGGGATAGACCAGGTGTGCCGTTCTCTTCCCCTCCTATTTTTAGAAAAATGTTTCCAATAGACGCCACCACATGGGACTTATGGCAGACAGTCCCTAAGGTGGAGGGAGCAGTTTCTACTCTAGTAAAGCGTACTACTATCCCTGTCGAGGACAGTTGTGCTTTTTTTTTAGATCCAATGGATAAAAAATTAGAGGTTACCTTAAGAAAATATTTATTCAATAAGGTTTTATCCTACAGCCCCTTGCATGCATTGCCCCTGTCACTGCTGCTGCGGCGTACTGGTTTGAGTCTCTGGAAGAGGCTTTACAGGTAGCGACTCCATTGGATGACATACTTGGCAAACTTAGAGCACTTAAGCTAGCCAATTCTTTTATTCTGATGCCATTGTTCATTTGACTAAACTAACGGCTAAGAATTCTGGTTTTGCTATACAGGCGCGCAGAGCGATATGGCTTAGATCATGGTTAGCTGACATGACTTCAAAATCTAAGCTACTTAACATTCCCTTCAAGGGGCAGACCCTATTCGGGCCTGGTTGAAGGAGATTATTGCTGATATCACTGGAGGAAAAGGTCATGCCCTTCCTCAGGACAGGTCCAAATCTAGGGCCAAACAGTCTAATTTTCGTGCCTTTCAAAACTTCAAGGCAGGTGCAGCATCAACTTCCTCTAATAATAAACAAGAGGGAACTTTTGCTCAATCCAAGACGGTCTGGAGACCAAACCTGACATGGAAAAAAGGTAAGCAGGTAAAAAAGCCTGCTGCTGCCTCTAAGACAGCATGAAGGAACGGCCCCCTATCCGGGAACGGATCTAGTAGGGGGCAGACTTTCACTCTTTGCCCAGGCGTGGGCAAGAGATATTCAGGATCCCTGGGCGTTGGAAATTATATCCCAGGGATATCTTCTGGACTTCAAAGCTCCCCCCCCAAAAGGGAGATTTCACCTTTCACAATTATCTGCACACCAGATAAAGAGAGAGGCATTCTTACACTGTGTACGAGTCCTCCTAGTTATGGGAGTGATCCATCCAGTTCCAAAGGAGGAACAGGGACAGAGTTTTTACTCAAATCTGTTTGTGGTTCCCAAAAAAGAGGGAACCTTCAGACCAATTTTGGATCTAAAGATCTTAAACAAATTCCTCAAAGTTCCGTCGTTCAAGATGGAAACTATTCGTACCATCCTACCACTGATCCAGGAGGGTCAATATATGACTACAGTGGATCTAAAGGATGCTTATCTTCACATTCCGATACACAGAGATCATCATCGGTTTCTCAGGTTTGCCTTTTAAGACAGGCATTACCAGTTGTAGCTCTTCCCTTGGGATTAGCTACAGCCCCAAGAATCTTTACAAAGGTTCTAGGGTCACTTATGGCGGTCCTAAGGCCGCGGGGCATAGCACTAGCCCCTTATTTAGACGACATCCTGATTCAGGCGTCAAACTTCCAAATTGCCAAGTCTCATACGGACGTAGTACTGGCATTTCTGTGGTCGCATGAGTGGAAAGTGAACGAGGAAAAGAGTTCTCTATCCCCACTCTGATAGATTCTGTAGAAATGAAAATTCACCTGACGGAGTCCAGGTTATCAAAGCTTCTAAATTCCTGCCGGGTTCTTCATTCCATTCCGCATCCTTCGGTGGTTCAGTGTATGGAAGTAATCGGCTTAATGGTAGCGGCAATGGACATAGTGCCGTTTGCACGCTTACATCTCAGACCGCTGCAACTATGCATGCTCAGTCAGTGGAGCGGGGATTACACAGATTTGTCCCCTCAACTGAATCTGGACCAAGAGACCAGGGATTCTCTTCTCTGGTGGCTATCTCGGGTCCATCTGTCCAAAGGTATGACCTTTCGCAGGCCAGATTGGACAATTGTTACGACAGATGCCAGCCTTCTAGGTTGGGGTGCAGTCTGGAACTCCCTGAAGGCTCAGGGATCGTGGACTCAGGAGGAGTCTCTCCTTTCATTAACTATTCTGGAACTAAGAGCGATATTCAAGGCTCTTCAGGCTTGGCCTCAGTTAGCAACTCTGAGGTACATCAGATTTCAGTCGGACAACATCACGACTGTAGCTTACATCAACCATCAAGGGGGAACGAGAAGTTCCCTAGAGATGTTAGAAGTTTCAAAAATAATTCGCTGGGCAGAGATTCACTCTTGTCAACTATCAGCTATCCATATCCCAGGTGTAGAGCACTGGGAGGCGGATTTTCTAAGTCGTCAGACTTTTCATCCAGGAGAGTGGGAACTCCATCCGGAGGTATTTGCACAACTGATTCATCGTTGGGGCAAACCAGAACTGGATCTCATGGCGTCTCGCCAGAACGCCAAGCTTCCGTGTTACGGATCCAGGGATCCCAAGGCGACACTGATAGATGCTCTAGCAGCGCCCTGGTCTTTCAACCTGGCTTATGTGTTTCCACCGTTTCCTCTGCTCCCTCGACTGATTGCCAAGATCAAGCAGGAGAGAGCATCAGTGATTCTGATAGCGTGGCCACGCAGGGCCTGGTATGCAGATCTATTGGACATGTCATCCTTTCCACCATGGTCTCTGCCTCTGAAACAGGACCTTCTATTTCAGGGTCCTTTCAACCATCCAAATCTAATTTCTCTGAGGCTGACTGCCTGGAGATTGAACGCTTGATTTTATCAAAGCGTGGCTTCTCCGAGTCAGTTATTGAAACCTTAAGACAGGCACGAAAGCCTGTCACCAGGAAAATTTACCATAAGGTATGGCGTAGATATCTTTATTGGTGTGAATCCAAGGGTTACTCATGGAGTAAGGTCAGGATTGCTAGGATATTATCTTTTCTCCAAGAAGGTTTGGAAAAAGGATTGTCAGCTAATTAAGCGTCTGGCAGATGTTCCAGACGTTCAGGCATTTTGTCAGGCTTTAGTTAGAATCAAGCCTGTGTTTAAACCTGTTGCTCCACCATGGAGCTTAAACTTGGTTCTTAAGGTTCTTCAAGGAGTTCCGTTTGAACCTCTTCATTCCATAGATATCAAGCTTTTATCTTGGAAAGTTCTTTTTTTTGGTAGCTATTTCCTCGGCTCGTAGAGTCTCTGAGATATCTGCCTTACAATGTGATTCTCCTTATCTGATTTTTCATACGGATAAGGTAGTCCTGCGTACCAAACCTGGGTTCTTACCTAAGGTGGTATCTAACAAGAATATCAATCAAGAGATTGTTGTTCCATCCTTGTGTTACACAATTTGGACGTGGTCCGTGCTTTAAAGTTTTACTTACAAGCTACTAAAGATTTTCGTCAAACATCTGCTTTGTTTGTTGTCTACTCTGGACAGAGGAGAGGTCAAAAGGCTTCAGGAACCTCTTTCTTTTTGACTAAGAAGCTTAATCCGCTTAGCCTATGAGACTGCTGGACAGCAACCTCCTGAAAGGATTACAGCTCATTCCACTAGAGCTGTGGCTTCCACTTGGGCCTTTAAAAATGAGGCTTCTTTTGATCAGATTTGCAAGGCGACGACTTGGTCTTCGCTTCATATTTTTTCAAAATTTTACAAATTTGATACTTTTGCTTCTTCGGAGGCTATATTTGGGAGAAAGGTTTTACGGGCAGTGGTTCCTTCCATTTAAGTTCCTGCCTTGTCCCTCCCTTCATCCGTGTACTTTAGCTTTGGTATTGGTATCCCACAAGTAATGGATGATCCGTGGACTGGATACACCTTACAAGAGAAAACACAATTTATGCTTACCTGATAAATTTATTTCTCTTGTGGTGTATCCAGTCTACGGCCCGCCCTGTCATTTTAAGTCAGGTAATTTTTAAATTTAAACTACAGTAACCACTGCACCCTATGGTTCCTCCTTTCTCGGCTTGTTTTCGGTCGAATGACTGGCTATGACAGTTAGGGGAGGAGCTATATTACAGCTCTGCTGTGGGTGTCCTCTTGCAACTTCCTGTTGGGAATGAGAATATCCCACAAGTAATGGATGATCCGTAGACTGGATACACCACAAGAGAAATAAATTTATCAGGTAAGCATAAATTGTGTTTTTATTTGTGTGGTGTTATTAGACCATACGGTTCATTTGCGCCCCCTTGAGTGGTGATGAGTTATTGTCACCAGAATGAGAATTACTCATTTATTTGTTTGATCACTGACCTAGCTGTTAGCGCCAGTACTTTTTTTCTCTTCACTTTCTAACTACCTATTGGTCTCTGTGAGAGGGACCATTCTGTACTTGGCTGGTAGAAATAAGTGCTGATTCATACATCTATCCCAATACAGAGATAGAAGAATACCAGATCAATCGAGTGTCCATCGCGGTGGGTAGGGAATAAGGTGGATTGTGAGAGGCCGAAGGAGTTAGTGAGTGAGAGAAGTTTAGAGGCAGCAGGGGCAGATGGGTTGTCAATGCAGAAGTTGAAGTCCCCTAGGATTAAAGCAGGTGTATTTGTAGAGAGAAAGTAAGGAAGCCAGGCAGAAAAGTTGTCAAGGAATTGGGAGGTTGGTCCAGGGGGGCGATAGATAACTGCCACTCTGGGAGAGAGGGTGGAGAACAGGCGAATGCAGTTTACTTCAAAGGAAGAAAAGGAGAGAGATGGAAATGGGGATAGGTACTGATAGGAGGTACTGATAGCTATGCAAATTATGCCTTGCGTGTTTACCTTACCAGATGTGTTCAGCTAGCTTCCAGAATTCATTGCTTCTCTAAAGCTGACTTTAAAGGGACAGTCTAGTCAAAGTTAAACACATCTTTCCAATTTACTTTTATCATTAAATCTGCTTTGTTCTCTTTGTATTCTTAAAAGCTAAACCTTGGTAGGCTCATATGCTAATTTCTAAGCCTTAAAGGCCCCTTCTTATCTCAGTGCATTTTGACAGTTTTTCACAGCTAGACAGCGCTAGTTCATGTCCCATATAGATAGCACTGTGCTCACTCTCGGGGAGTTATTAATGAGTCACTGATTGGCTATAATACAAGTCTGTCAAAAGAACTGAGATAAGGGGCAGTCTGCAGAGTCTTAGATACAAGGCAATCACAGAGGTAAAAAGTATATTAATATAACTGTTAGTTATGCAAAACTGGGGAATGGGTAATAAAGGGATTATCTATCTTTTTAAACAATGACAATTTTCAAGTAGGCTGTCGCTTTAGGTATATGCAATCAAAAGTGCAGCAATAAAATGGTTTAACATTAGAGAATTTTCGTTTTGCACATTTAGGTTAATTTATGTTTTCACTAATCTATTTAAATTTCTTCTTCTGAAAGAGCTTGTAATTGTGGATGAACACTCTTTTTATCTAAAGAAAATATTTAGCCATTAGTGCTGTTTACTCTCTTTCGGCATCTTCCATCCAGGATGTACTTTTCTGTAGGTATTGACATATAAAAGGCTCACCGGCACTATAAGAACATTGATGTAGACTAAAAGCCAGAGGGGCCAATTTATGAAAGTACGGACGGACATGATCCGCTGTAGCGATCATGTCTGCCGCACATCGATAAATGCAGACGGCATACGCTGTCGGCATTTATCATTGCACAGACATTTCTGGTGAACTGCTTGTGCAATGCCGCCCCCTGCAGAGTTGTGGTCAATCGGCCGCTAGCAGGGGTGTCAATCAACCCAATCGTATGTGTTCGGGCGGATTGCTGTCTGCCGCCTCAGAGGTAGCAGACGAGTTAAGGAGCAGCGTTCTTCAGACCGCTGCTTCTCAACTCCTTTTTCCGGCCCTCGAGTCTTAATTACTTCCTCACATAAAGAACATTAGTAACCTTCCGTTAATGAGATACACAGTTCCCAAGGTGAAAAATTGCCTTTAAAACAATCCCAAAGTGGTCTCATAATACTAATGAGGCATCTTATAGAATCTCGTCACACATTCTGTATCAGGCTATGCTTTTATAGGCAAGTACTAATATTAATTGAGAAGTTCACTGAATGGGTAACAGTTACAACAGTTATATTTGTTATAGTTGTTGTATCATATTCCTTAGTTTATAAAACCATTCGGTAATTTTCTATCAAGAAGTAGAGCTGTTATATCCTGATATTTATGGCATAGCGTGTTCTAGCGTGTGCACAATTCTTGCTCACATTGTGTTAATCCTTAATCCAGTTACTATTATTTGAATCATGACCTGTTACAATCAGCCACCGATCAACAAGCACTATGCAGGGTTCTGATCCCAAAATGGGCCGGCTCCTAAGCTTACATTGCTGCTTTTTCAAATAAAGATACCAAGAGAACAAAGAAAATTTATACTAAGAGTAAATTAGAAAGTTGCTAAAAATTGCTTGCTCTTATCTGAATCATGGATTTTGGAAGTAGAGGCGCAGGTTCCAAAGTTTTCTTTCCTGATGTTTCAATTTACCAGGACTTCAGATAAAGGCTGGGAAAGAAAGAACACACTTTTGTGTGTGTAGTAAACACTAAATAATGTGTGCAGTATACTCACTCTGAGAAGTTCAGAGTCCAACTTCATTAGTTGTTACAATGATTGTCGATGTGAAGTGTAGCTTCTTTCAATTTTCCGTAACTGCAAGTAAAAACTTTCACTGGTGTATGCTATATTCAACAATGTGAATGATGTGCAGTATACTCACTCCGAGGTAAACGGAATCTGGCTCCTCACAAGATGATTGCAACGATTGTTTGGCAGTTTTCAAAAAGCAGCAGCAGCAAATATTTGTTGTATAGAACAAACATTTATTTAAAACATGTCTCAGCGACAAGTATAAAATAGCTCTACGCTTTTCAACGAAAAAACTCGTCTTTTTCAAGACCAGTAAAAGTTGAAAAGTGCTGCTTTTGTTAAAAACAGGTGCTTTAAATACAGGTGATTGTTGTTCCACTTCCGGATTTCCCGGAATTGGACTCACAAAGTTAAAATTGCCAAACTTCAATGTTTTTAGTTTATTCCCATCCGATTATTTGATTGAGTTAGTTTTAGCTTTAAAAATATAGATTAAATAGTGGCGCAAAAAGCGTTGTTGTAAAGATTTAACTATTTCGAAATCGGATGAGTATATGCTAGTAAGCTTATACTCATCCATCTTCAAGACATCCGACGCAGAGTATCCTCTTCTTTCCGACGACTAACGACGAATGAAGGTTCCTTTAAATTACGTCATCTAAGACGGCGTCCCTTAGATTCCGATTGGCTGATAGAATTCTATCAGCCAATCGGAATTAAGGTTGAAAAAATTCCTATTGACTTAAGCAATCAGCCAATAGGATTGAACTTCAATCCTATTGGCTGATCCAATCAGCCAATAGGATTGAGCTTGCATTCTATTAGCTGATTGCATCAGCCAATAGGATTTTTTCAACCTTAATTCTGATTGGCTGATAGAATTCTATCAGCCAATCGGAATCTAAGGGACGCCATCTTGGATGACGTCATTTAAAGAAACCTTCATTCGTCGTTAGTTGTCAGAAAAAAGAGGATGCTCCGCGTCGGATGTCTTGAAGATGGACCCGCTCCGGATGGATGAAGATAGAAGATGCTGTCTGGGTGAAGACTTCTGCCCGTCTGGAGGACCACTTCTCCCGAATTGGATGAAGACTTCTCCCGGCTTTGTTGAGGATGGATGTCAGATCTTCAAAACTGTTAGGTGTTAGTTTTTTTTAATGGTTTATTGGGTGGGTTTTATTTTTAGGTTAAGGCTTTGGGCCGCAATAGAGTTAAATGCCCTTTTAAGGGCAATGCCCATCCAAATGTCCTTTTCAGGGCAATGGCGAGCTTAGGTTTTTTTAGTTAGGGTTTTATTTGGGGGGTTGGTTGTGTGGGTGGTGGGTTTTACTGTTGGGGGAGTTGTTTGTATTTTTTTCAGGTAAAAGAGCTGATTTCTTTGGGGCAATGCCCCGCAAAAGGCCCTTTTAAGGGCTATTGGTAGTTTAGTTTAGGCTAGGGTTTTTTTATTTTGGGGGGGCTTTTTTTTATTTTGATAGGGCTATTAGATTACGTGTAATTAGTTTAAATATCTTGCAATTTGTTTTTTATTTTCTGTAATTTAGTGTTTTTTTTTGTAATTTAGGTAATTGTCTCTAATTTATTTAATTGTATTTAATTTAGGTAATTTATTTAATTGTAGTGTAGTGTTAGGTGTTAGTGTAACTTAGGTTAGGTTTTATTTTACAGGTAAATTTGTATTTATTTTAGCTAGGTAGTTAGCAAATAGTTAATAACTATTTAGTAACTATTCTACCTAGTTAAAATAAATACAAACTTGCCTGTAAAATAAAAATAAACCCTAAGATAGCTACAATGTAACTATTAGTTATATTGTAGCTGCTTAGGGTTTATTTTACAGGTAAGTATTTCGTTTTAAATAGTAATTATTTAGGTAATGATAGTAATTTTATTTAGATTTTTTTTAAATTATATTTAAGTTAGGGGGTTTAGGGTTATATTTAGGTTTAGGGGTTAATAAATTTAGAATAGTGGCGGCGACGTTGGGGGCGGCAGATTAGGGGTTAATAAATGTAGGTAGGTTGCAGCGACATTGGGGGAGGGAGATTAGGGGTTAATAAATATAATATAGGTGTCGGCGATGTTGGGGGCAGCAGATTAGGGTTTAATAAGTATAATGTAGGTGGCGGCGATGTCCGGAGTGGCAGATTAGGGGTTAATAAATATAATGTAGGTGTCAGCGATGTTGGGGGCATCAGATTAGGGGTTAATAAGTATAATGTAGGTGGCGGCGATGTCTGGAGCTGCAGATTAGGGGTTAATAAATATAATGTAGGTGTCGGGGGCGGCAGATTAGGGGTTAATAAGTGTAAATTTAGGGGTTTTTAGACTCGGGTTCATGTTAGGGTGTTAGGTGTAAACATAAAATGTATTTCCCCATAGGAATCAATAGGGCTGCGTTACTGAGCTAAACGCTGCTTTTTTGCAGGTGTTAGACTTTTTCTCAGCCAGCTCTCCCCATTGATGTCTATGGGGAAATCGTGCACGAGCACGCATAACCAGTGCAGCGTTGCTATTGGAGTGCGGTATGAAGCACAATTTTGCTCTACGTGCACTTCTTGCCTTTTAACGCCGGGTTTATAAAAACCTGTAATACCAGCGCTGTAGGAAAATGAGCGGTGAGAATAACGTGCAAGTTAGCAATGCACCCCTCATAACGCAAAACTCGTAATCTAGCCGATAGTATGTTATCATTCTGTTTTGCAGCTGGCTTTTGTTATTTACCGAGATCAGATTTAGAGAATTGCCATAACTTATTTAGTTTAGCCACAAACTCTTTAAATATAATATATGCAATTCATGCAGATTTCATAGGAAAATATATATTCTGAATAAAATTTAAATGAGAAAATGGTGCTATCCTCTGTGCCAACTCAGAGATGATGGAGATAAATCACCTTGTTGATTGACAGGCCCTGCTATTGTGTGATTAGTTTAGTGAAAGCAGAGGGCGTAGTTACACAAGCACTTGTGCAGTCTTAAAGAGACATAAAGCCCAAAATATTTATTTCTCTTGTTAAGTGTATCCAGTCCACGGATCATCCATTACTTGTGGGATATTCTCCTTCCCAACAGGAAGTTGCAAGAGGATCACCCACCACAGAGCTGCTATATAGCTCCTCCCCTCACTGTCATATCCAGTCATTCTCTTGCAACTCTCAACAAAGATGGAGGTCGTAAGAGGACTGTGGTGTTTTATACTTAGTTTATTTCTTCAATCAAAAGTTTGTTATTTTTAAATGGTTCCGGAGTGTACTGTTTATCTCAGGCAGTATTTAGAAGAAGAATCTGCCTGCGTTTTCTATGATCTTAGCAGAAGTAACTAAGATCCTTTGCTGTTCTCACATATTCTGAGGAGTGAGGTTACTTCAGAGGGGGAATGGCGTGCAGGTTTTCCTGCAATAAGGTATGTGCAGTTAATATTTTTCTAGGGATGGAATTTGCTAGAAAATGCTGCTGATACCGAAGTAATGTAAGTAAAGCCTTAAATGCAGCGACTGGTATCAGGCTTATTAATAGAGATACATACTCTTATAAAAGTGTATTTTAAAACGTTTGCTGGCATGTTTAATCGTTTTTTATATATTTTTGGTGATAAAACTTATTGGGGCCTAGTTTTTTCCACATGGCTGGCTTGAATTTGGCCTAGAAACAGTTCCCTGAGGCTTTCCACTGTTGTAATATGAGTGGGAGGGGCCTATTTTAGCGCTTTTTTGCGCAGCAAAAATTACAGACACAGACATCCAGTTTCTTCCTGCATAATCCAGAACTTCTCTGAAGGGCTCAAAAGGCTTCAAAAGTCATATTGAGGGAGGTAAAAAGCCACAGCAGAGCTTTGGCAGTTGTTGTGACTGTTTAAAAAAACTTTTTTGTCATTTGTTATTCCGTTTTTGGTATTAAGGGGTTAATCATCCATTTGCAAGTGGGTGCAATGCTCTGCTAACTCATTACATACACTGTAAAAATTTTGTTTGTGTAACTGCCTTTTTTCACTGTTATTTAAAGGCGCAGTAACGTTGTTTTATATTGCTTGTAAACTTGTTTTAAAGTGTTTTCCAAGCTTGCTAGTCTCATTGCTAGTCTGTTTAAACATGTCTGACACAGAGGAACCTACTTGTTCATTATGTTTGAAAGCCATGGTGGAGCCCCATAGGAGAATGTGTACTAAATGTATTGATTTCACCTTAAACAGTAAAGATCAGTCTTTATCTATAAAAGAATTATCACCAGAGGGTTCTGTTGAGGGGGAAGTTATGCTGACTAACTCTCCCCACGTGTCAGACCCTTCGCCTCCCGCTCAGGGGACGCACGCTAATATGGCGCCAATTACATCAGGGACGCCCATAGCGATTACCTTGCAGGACATGGCTGCAATCATGAATAATACCCTGTCAGAGGTATTATCTAGATTGCCTGAATTAAGAGGCAAGCGCGATAGCTCTGGGGTTAGGAGAGATACAGAGCGCGCAAATGCTGTAAGAGCCATGTCTGATACTGCGTCACAGTATGCAGAACATGAGGACGAAGAGCTTCAGTCTGTGGGTGACATCTCTGACTTGGGGAAACCTGATTCAGAGATTTCTAATTTTAAATTTAAGCTTGAGAACCTCCGTGTATTGCTTGGGGAGGTATTAGCTGCTCTGAATGACTGTAACACAGTTGCAATTCCAGAGAAATTGTGTAGGCTGGATAGATACTATGCGGTGCCGGTGTGTACTGATGTTTTTCCTATACCTAAAAGGCTTACAGAAATTATTAGCAAGGAGTGGGATAGACCCGGTGTGCCCTTTTCCCCACCTCCTATATTTAGAAAAATGTTTCCAATAGACGCCACTACACGGGACTTATGGCAGACGGTCCCTAAGGTGGAGGGAGCAGTTTCTACTTTAGCAAAGCATACCACTATCCCGGTTGAGGACAGTTGTGCTTTTTCAGATCCAATGGATAAAAAATTGGAGGGTTACCTTAAGAAAATGTTTATTCAACAAGGTTTTATTTTACAGCCCCTTGCATGCATTGCTCCTGTCACTGCTGCGGCGGCATTCTGGTTTGAGGCCCTGGAAGAGGCCATCCATACCGCTCCATTGAATGAAATTATTGACAAGCTAGAACGCTTAAGCTAGCTAACTCATTTGTTTCTGATGCCATTGTTCATTTGACTAAACTAACGGCTAAGAATTCCGGATTCGCCATCCAGGCGCGTAGGGCGCTATGGCTTAAATCCTGGTCAGCTGACGTGACTTCAAAGTCTAAATTACTCAACATTCCTTTCAAGGGGCAGACCTTATTCGGGCCTGGCTTGAAGGAAATTTTTGCTGACATTACTGGAGGTAAGGGTCATACCCTTCCTCAGGACAGGGCCAAAGCAAAGGCCAAACAGTCTAATTTTCGTGCCTTTCGAAATTCCAAGGCAGGTGCAGCATCAACTTCCTCCGCTTCAAAACAAGAGGGAACTTTTGCTCAATCTAAGCAGGCCTGGAAACCTAACCAGTCCTGGAACAAAGGCAAGCAGGCCAGAAAGCCTGCTGCTGCCTCTAAGACAGCATGAAGGAACGGCCCCCTATCCGGCGACGGCTCTAGTAGGGGGCAGACTTTCTCTCTTCGCCCAGGCGTGGGCAAGAGATGTTCAGGATCCCTGGGCGTTGGAGATCATATCTCAGGGATATCTTCTGGACTTCAAAGCTTCCCCTCCACAAGGGAGATTTCATCTTTCAAGGTTATCTGCAAATCAGATAAAGAAAGAGGCATTCCTACGCTGTGTGCAAGACCTCCTAGTAATGGGAGTGATCCATCCAGTTCCGCGGACGGAACAAGGACAGGGTTTTTATTCAAATCTGTTTGTGGTTCCCAAAAAAGAGGGAACCTTCAGACCAATTTTGGATCTAAAGATCTTAAACAAATTCCTCAGAGTTCCATCTTTCAAAATGGAAACTATTCGGACCATCCTACCCATGATCCAAGAGGGTCAGTACATGACCACAGTGGACTTAAAGTATGCCTACCTTCACATACCGATTCACAAAGATCATCATCGGTTCCTAAGGTTTGCCTTTCTAGACAGGCATTACCAATTTGTAGCTCTTCCCTTCGGGTTGGCTACAGCCCCGAGAATCTTCACAAAGGTTCTGGGCTCACTTCTGGCGGTTCAAAGACCGCGAGGCATAGCGGTGGCTCCGTATCTAGACGACATCCTGATACATGCGTCAAGCTTTCAAATTGCCAAGTCTCATACAGAGATAGTTCTGGCATTTCTGAGGTCGCACGGGTGGAAAGTGAACGAGGAAAAGAGTTCTCTATCCTCACTCACAAGAGTCTCCTTCTTCGGGACTCTTATAGATTCTGTAGATATGAAAATTTACCTGACGGAGTCCAGGTTATCAAAGCTTCTAAATGCTTGCTGTATTCTTCATTCCATTCCGCGCCCTTTGGTGGCTCAGTGTATGGAGGTAATCGGCTTAATGGTAGCGGCAATGGATATAGTGCCATTTGCACGCCTACATCTCAGACCGCTGCAATTATGCATGCTAAGTCAGTGGAATGGGGATTACACAGATTTGTCCCCTCTGCTAAATCTGGATCAAGAGACCAGAGATTCTCTTCTCTGGTGATTGTCTCGGGTCCACCTGTCCAAGGGTATGACCTTTAACAGGCCAGATTGGACAATTGTAACAACAGATGCCAGCCTTCTAGGTTGGGGTGCAGTCTGGAACTCCCTGAAGGCTCAGGGATCGTGGACTCAGGAGGAGAAACTCCTTCCGATAAATATTCTGGAGTTAAGAGCAATATTCAATGCTCTTCTGGCTTGGCCTCAGTTAGCAACACTGAGGTTCATCAGATTTCAGTCGGACAATATCACGACTTTGGCTTACATCAACCATCAAGGGGGAACCAGGAGTTCCCTAGCGATGTTAGAAGTCTCAAAAATAATTTGCTGGGCAGAGACTCACTCTTGCCACCTGTCAGCAATCCATATCCCAGGCATGGAGAACTGGGAGGCGGATTTTCTAAGTCGTCAGACTTTTCATCCGGGGGAGTGGGAACTCCATCCGGAGGTGTTTGCTCAACTGGTCCATCGTTGGGGCAAACCATAACTGGATCTCATGGCGTCTCGCCAGAACGCCAAGCTTCCTTGTTACGGATCCAGGTCCAGGGACCCGGGAGCGACGCTGATAGATGCTCTAGCAGCTCCTTGGTTCTTCAACCTGGCTTATGTTTCCACCTTTTCCTCTGCTCCCTCGACTGATTGTCAAAATCAAACAGGAAAGAGCATCGGTGATTCTGATAGCGCCTGCATGGTCACGCAGGACCTGGTATGCAGACCTAGTGGACATGTCATCTCTTCCACCATGGACTCTGCCTCTGAGGCAGGACCTCCTAATACAAGGTCCTTTCAATCATCCAAATCTAATTTCTCTGAGACTGACTGCATGGAGATTGAACGCTTGATTCTATCAAGGCGTGGCTTCTCCGAATCAGTCATTGATACCTTAATACAGGCACGAAAGCCTGTCACCAGGAAAATTTACCATAAGATATGGCGTAAATATCTTTATTGGTGTGAATCCAAGAGTTACTCATGGAATAAGGTTAGGATTCCTAGGATATTGTCTTTTCTCCAAGAGGGTTTGGAAAAAGGATTATCAGCTAGTTCTTTAAGGGGACAGATCTCTGCTCTGTCTATTCTTTTGCACAAGCGTCTGGCAGAGGTTCCAGACGTCCAGGCATTTTGTCAGGCTTTGGTTAGGATTAAGCCTGTGTTTAAAACTGTTGCTCCCCCGTGGAGCTTAAACTTGGTTCTTAAAGTTCTTCAGGGAGTTCCGTTTGAACCCCTTCATTCCATTGATATTAAACTTTTATCTTGGAAAGTTCTGTTTTTGATGGCTATTTCCTCGGCTCGAAGAGTCTCTGAGTTATCTGCCTTACAATGTGATTCTCCTTATCTGATTTTTCATTCAGACAAGGTAGTTCTGCGTACCAAACCTGGGTTTTTACCTAAGGTGGTTTCTAACAGGAATATCAATCAAGAGATTGTTGTTCCATCATTGTGTCCTAATCCTTCTTCAAAGAAGGAATGTCTTTTGCATAATCTGGACGTAGTCCGTGCCTTGAAGTTTTACTTACAGGCTACTAAAGATTTTCGTCATCTGCCCTGTTTGTCGTTTACTCTGGACAGAGGAGAGGTCAAAAAGCTTCGGCAACCTCTCTCTCCTTTTGGCTTCGGAGCATAATACGCTTAGCCTATGAGACTGCTGGACAGCAGCCCCCTGAAAGGATTACAGCTCATTCTACTAGAGCTGTGGCTTCCACCTGGGCCTTTAAAAATGAGGCCTCTGTTGAACAGATTTGCAATGCTGCGACTTGGTCTTCGCTTCACACCTTTTCAAAATTTTACAAATTTTATACTTTTGCTTCTTTAGAGGCTGTTTTTGGGAGAAAGGTTCTACAGGCAGTGGTTCCTTCTGTTTAAGTTCCTGCCTTGTCCCTCCCATCATCCGTGTACTTTAGCTTTGGTATTGGTATCCCACAAGTAATGGATGATCCGTGGACTGGATACACTTAACAAGAGAAAACATAATTTATGCTTACCTGATAAATTTATTTCTCTTGTAGTGTATCCAGTCCACGGCCCGCCCTGTCCTTTTAAGGCAGGTCTAAATTTTAATTAAACTACAGTCCCCACTGCACCCTATGGTTTCTCCTTTCTCGGCTTGTTTCGGTCGAATGACTGGATATGACAGTGAGGGGAGGAGCTATATAGCAGCTCTGCTGTGGGTGATCCTCTTGCAACTTCCTGTTGGGAAGGAGAATATCCCACAAGTAATGGATGATCCGTGGACTGGATACAATACAAGAGAAATAAATTTATCAGGTAAGCATAAATTATGTTTTCATGATTCAGACAGAGCACCCACCAATCAAAAAAAGGCAGTTAACACCTGAGGACGTACCCTGCACGTCCTCGGTGTGGAAAGCAGCTGGAAGCGATCCTGCTCGCTTCCAGCTGCTTTCCGGTTATTGCAGTAATGCCTCGATATGGAGGCATCCTGCAATAACCTTAAATGGCCATCCGGTGCAGAGAGAGACACTCTGTGGCCCTCTCTGCACCGGACATCGATGGCCGGTATCGTTGGTGGGTGGGAGCTGACTTGGGAGGCGGGTGGGCGGCCATCGATGGGCCGGGTAATGTAGAGGGGGGCGGGGGCGATGGGGGCGCGCACAGGCGCGCGCGCGTGCACGCCGGGCGGCGGGCGGGCACGTGCACGGGGCGGGAGCGGGTGGGAACCGCTACACTACAGAAAAGACTGTGCTAAAAGTTTCAGAAAAAAGCTTTTATTTAAAAAAACAAAACAATCAAAGGTATCTAGGAGGGGGTGGGGGTTTGTTCTTTGGTGGGTAGGGGAGCTACACTACAGAAAATGGGGAAAAAATAAAAAAGCAACTCTTTTTTTATAAACTGGGTACTGGCAGACAGCTGCCAGTACCCAAGATGGCGGCCATTAAGGCAGAGGGGGAGGGTTAGACAGCTGTTTGGTGGGGGATCAGCCAGGTTGGGAGCTAAGGGGGGCTCCTACACAGCAGCATATGTAAATATGCTTAAACCCCCCCCCAAAAAAAGCCTAAATATATATTTTATTTTAGTACTGGCAGAGTTGCTGCCAGTACTTAAGATGGCGGGGACAATTGTGGGGTGGGGGAGGGAAGAGAGCTGTTTGGGAGGGATCAGGGGGTCTGATATTTCAGGTGGGAGGCTGAGCTCTACACTAAATGTGATATTAACCCTGCAAGCTCCCTACAAGCTACCTAATTAACCCCTTCACTGCTAGCTATAATACACGTGTGATGCGCAGCGGCATTTAGCGGCCTTCTAAGTACCAAAAAGCAATGCCAAAGCCATATATGTCTGCTATTTCTGAACAAAGGGGATCCCAGAGAAGCATTTACAACAATTTGTGCCATAATTGCACAAGCTGTTTGTAAATGATTTCAGTGAGAAACCTAAAATTGTGAAAAATTTAACTTTTTTTTTAATTTGATCGCTATTGGCGGTGAAATGGTGGCATGACATATACCAAAATGGGCCTAGATCATTACTTGGGGTTGTCTACTACACTACACTAAAGCTAAAATTACCCCAAAAAGCTCCCTACATGCTCCCTAATTAACCCCTTTACTGCTGGGCATAATACACGTGTGGTGCACAGTGGCATTTAGCATCCTTCTAATTACCAAAAAGCAACACCAAAGCCATATATGTCTGCTATTTCTGAACAAAGGGGATCCCAAAGAAAAATTTACAATCATTTATGCCATAATTGCACAAGCTGTTTGTAAATAATTTCAGTGAGAAACCAAAAGTTTGTGAAAAAATTTGTGAAAAAGTGAACGATTTTTTGTATTTGATCGCATTTGGCGGTGAAATGGTGGCATGAAATATACCAAAATTGGCCTAGATCAATACTTTGGGATGTTTACTAAAAAAAAATATATACATGTCAATAGATATTCAGGGATTCCTGAAAGATATTAGTGTTCTAATGTAACTAGCGCTAATCTTGAAAAAAAAAATGGTTTGGAAATAGCAAAGTGCTACTTGCATTTATGGCCCTATAACTTACAAAAAAAGCAAAGAACATGTAAACATTGGGTATTTCTAAACTCAGGACAAAATTTAGAAACTATTTAGCATGGGTGTTTTTTGGTGGTTGCAGATGTATAACAGATTTTGGGGGTCAAAGTTAGAAAAAGTGTGTTTTTTTCCATTTTTTTCTCATATTTTATAAATTTTTTTAAAGTAAATTATAAGATATGATGAAAATAATGGTATTTTTGGAAAGTCCATTTAATGGCGAGAAAAACGGTATATAATATGTGTGGGTACAGTAAATGAGTAAGAAGAAAATTACAGCTAAACACAAACACCGCAAAAATGTAAAAATAGCCTTGGTCCCAAATGGACAGAAAATGGAAAAGTGCTGTGGTCATTAAAGGGTTAAAGATAAGTATAATGCTCTTAAATGCACTTAATTTGATCATGAAATGAAGCTTCTAAGTATCTCAAATCTTTATATTATTTATTCTTCATTTATTCTTCATAAATCCTGCAGCAATGACTGCCCATAAAAGTAGACAAAACTTTATTAAAATTCAAAATCACGAGCAGTTGTACCTACTTATTTATAATATTAATATGAAGAGTGCCAGTCAAACATTGCATGCATGTTCCGACATCTTTGTTCATCCAAATGTGGCTACGTTACCATTGCTCTGATCATTATTTTTTTATATTTTAATGTAGTGTGCTGGATAGTCTAGGGGTAGATATAATACTTACCTATAATAAAATAGATGGTGCCATTGCTGCTTCAGGTTCGTCCGCTCCGTCTTCTGCGCCACTCAATCTGCAACATCATGGGCCCTTTGCTTCGCATCCAGCGCTTGGGTGATGACATGCCAAAAGACAGAGGACAGACCTGAAGGCTGATATTAATATTGTCATTCCAATGTTCCAGAGAAGGATAGGTTCTATTTATTCAGAAATAAATATTTATATGTATATGTGTGTGTATGTGTATATATATATATATATATTTATTGTTTTTCTTTCTTTTTGTTAATATATATATATATATGTTTAAAAATACTTAAAATATATTCGCCCCGAAGAACATTGGAATGTTAAATATTTATAGTACAAACACAGTTAAACACTTACATATGATTTTACATGTTTTCAGCTACTTGACTGCAAAGGGCTCCAATGCAAATTTAGATCTTAACGCGGTTGAGTTAGCGCACATGGAAACTTAGTATTCTTAAGGCGCATTATTGAAATATTACATATAAAATATTTAAAAGAAATAATAAAAATTATTAAAAATTATTAAATATATTGGGAAATATTCTAAATAATCCATAAAATATATCTATATTTTCGAATATGTTTAATGATTTTTAATAATTTATATAAAAAAATGTTAAAATATTTTGAGGCCTATTTATCATATGTCTGTCGGACCTGATCCGACAGTGCGGATCAGGTCCGACAGACATCGCTGAATGCGGAGAGCAATACGCTCTTCGTATTCAGCATTGCTCCAGCAGCTTTTGTGAACTGCTGGTGCAACGCTGCCCCCTGAAGACTCGCGGACAATCGTCCACCAGCAGGGGGGTGTCAATCAACCTGATCATACTCGATCGGGTTGAATTCCGGCGATTCCTGTCCGCCTCATCAGAGCAGGCGGACAGGGTTATGGAGCAGCGGTCTTTAGACAGCTGCTTCATAACTGGTGTTTCTGGTGAGCCTGCAGGCTCGCCAGAAACACGGGACCTCAAGCTCCATTCGGAGCTTGATAGATAGGCCCCTTTATATGTAATCTTTTAATAACACGTCTTAAAAGGACCTAATACCCATATGCAGCATAACTGTAAAACGCTTACAGGAAAATATCACGAACATCTCTATGTAAAAAAGGGAAGATATTTTACCTCAATATTTCTTCTGTTCACAGTAGTAAGTGCTCTGGTAACAGTTATACTTGTTCAGATACTTTCCAGCTGCAAGTTGAAAGAAAAAAAGCCCATCAGCAGTGCTGAGGTTATGCTATACTTTGCTGTGATCTCATGAGATTTCACTGAAATCTTGTGAGATTTCATAGTACACTTCCATAAACTTAATAGGTAAATAACATGACTGTTCTTGTACATGCCAGATGCACGTTCCCTTCCATGTCCTGGGACTAGTATCCTGATTGGCTGCTTTAAGTCCCTTTACAATAGGGTGTGAATACTTAGGAAATGTTAAAGTAAATATCTTCCTTTTTTACATAGAGATGCTCAGGTGATATTTTCTAATCAGCTATTTACAGCTATGCTCATGGCTTTCAAGTGCTTCAACATTTGGTTATGCCCCTTTAAGAATACTAAGTTTGTGACATATAATGTAGTAATTATTATTCGTATGCTTACCTTTTTTTTTCAGTTGCCCAGTTAGATGCAGAGGTTGCTGCTGGTTCCAATAATTCTGAAATTCGAACTTTCGATGAGTTGTCCGGTTCATCAGATCGTTTTTTCAATGCTGCAAAAACATCCATGAGAATGATGAAAGTGAAACAGAGATTGGATTCGGTTTTGGTATGTTGAGATATCGGCAGTCGGACCATTTGATTTCTTGTCATTGCAATCTGTATTTGCACCTGCATCTTCTATGGTTAATTTGTTTAGCTATTTTATTTATTTTACTTTATACGCAACAAATCTGTTTAAAAATTGGGAGCCAGTAAGAATGTTTATGAGCCAGACAGAGTTATTTGTATATAGATATGTGGAGAATAACCCAAAAACTTAGTAGCCAAGGGTAGAATTCTGGGAGCCAGTGGCTCCTTGGTTCCTGTGTTTGTCTAGCCCTTATATCAATAGCATATTACTCTATTTACAAAAAATACAAATGTTGCCCCTATTGACAGCAACATTGTTTGTTGTCAATAGTGGTTATAATTTGGTTTATGTCAGACGCCTGCCATCAGTTTATTTAACATTTCAAAATGAATAATTTCTCCAGGAACTGCTAACCAATAGTAGCAATCGTATCCTGTGCAAAGCTTGTGTAAACTCCCTCTTCATTGTGGATATATTTACCTGGTGTAAAAGCCTTGCACCAACTGTAAGGAAGCCTAAAACACTGCCTTTCTGCATCTTCTGTTTGTCAGGAGCGTAATCCAGGGGCTGCTCCTATTTATCTTTTTTTTTTCTGCAAAATGTGTTGTAAGTAGCTTTCATAGTTTCTTTTGCACTGCTGTAGGGTCATAGATTTTGCACTGAGGGAATATGTGGTCTTGGGCATTCTTTTAGTAGTCTGAAACATTTTAAGTGGTGTCATTCTCTTCCTATAGATACCTTTCCAGTTTCTGCTGGCTTTAGTTCTTTTTCTGCCTATCTGGAGTTAAACGAACACTGAACCCAAATTTTTTTCTTTCGTGATTCAGATAGAACATGCAATTTTAAGCAACTTTCTAATTTACTCCTATTATCAAATTTTCTTCATTCTCTTGGTATCTTTATTTAAAATGCAAGAATGTAAATTTAGATGCCGGCCCATTTTTGGTGAACAACCTGGGTTGTTCTTGCTGATTCATCCACCAATGAACAAGTGCTTTCCAGGGTCCTGAACCAAACAAATAGCTTAGCTGCCTTCTTTTTTCAAATAAAGATAGCAAGAGAATGAAGAAAAATTTATAATAGGAGTTAATTAGAAAGTTGCATAAAATTGCATTCTCTATTTGAATCACAAAAGGGTTCAGTGTCCCTTTAAGCTCTGCTCTGGCTTTACTTTATCCTGATGTGCTTAGAACTACAGCTAGGGTCAAGCTACCCCACTGATCCCCAAAACAGCTATCTGCTTTCTTTGGGGTGTGTGTCATGTAGGCCCAAACATACCTGAGGGTTTACTTTGCATTTGTGCCAGGAGATATGAAAAAAAGTTCTCTCTTTGAGGGTCCTATTTTGCTGGTAACCTCTCTTTTGGACTGCATAACGTTACATGAATAGTTAAAGGGATACTAAACCCACATTTTTTCTTTCATGATTCAGATAGAGCATGCAATTGTAAGCAACTTTCTTATTTACTCCTATTATCATATTTTCTTCACTCTCTTGCTATCTTTATTTGAAAAAAGGAGGAATATAAGCTTAGTAGCCGGCCCATTTTTGGTTCAGACCCTGGGTAGTACTTGCTGATTGGTGGCTACATTTAGATAAAGATAGCAAGAGAACGAAGAAAAATTGATAATAGGAGTCAATTAGAAAGTTGCTTAAAACTGCATGCTTTACTTGAATCATGAAAAAAATGGGTTTAGTATCCCTTTAAGGAATTTGTCAAGGATATTCCTTCTTATTGTATTTTCACCTGCACTGTTTCCTCCCTAGTGGTGATATCTAGATGTTACAGGACTATTCCAGATGCACCTTTGCATTCCTCAGGTTGTATGTTTCTATAGATCATATATGTCATTTGTTTGGCTGTAAGTCGTGCTAACTCACCAACATCTTTCCCTTTAAACATGTAAGGGGGTAAGTTATGTATCTATAATTTGTGCAACATATTTTTTACCTTTTTTTTCTATTGCAGGTATATTATTGCTTTCCCTCTGTAAATCATTATTGGTAGCAACAGGTTATCCTGTATAGATACAAGAAGAAGGTTTTGTCCCTTTTCAGATTGGAACAGGACAGGTGTTTTTTGCCACTAAAACTGAAGTAGTGAGACATAATTCTGTTGTATCTTCCACTATGAAATTGAGGGATTTGGGTTTATCTAAAAAGAACAGATTTACCCCTAACATGATAGACCACAGTATTAATACTTATATGGAGTTGGTTAAAAGGGATTTAGAAAAGTTCAGCAAATCAGTAAAAGATATGCCTGGGAGGTCTTATTTAACCAAAGGGGAATGCAATGCTATAAAATCCCTTAAGCAGAATAAAAGCATTATCATAAAAAGTGTGGACAAGGGCGGTGCTATAACTGATGAATGAGGTTGAATATGTATTGGAAATTAAAGATCAGCTTTCACAAGAGCAGGTGTATCAAAAACTAGCAGGAGACCCTACATCTAAAATTCAGAAAGAACTAACTAGATTGGTTGGGATGGCGGTGGAAAGGAATATTGTGTCAGAGGACACTGCACGATTTTTATTTAAGAAGCATCTACTTATCCCAGTTTTTTAGACTTTGCCCAAAGTGCACAAACAACTGAACAACCCTCCAGGGCGCCCCATTGTGGCAGGGATAGATTCTGTTTTCTCAGGCGCTGCCAATTTTTTGGATAGGGTACTTCAGCCATTTGTCCCTTCATCAAACTCATACCTCAAAGAAACAGGCGATTTTCTGAAAAAGTTGCAGGAGTTGGTGGTGAATACAGATAAATGCATATTGTTTACCCTTGATGTGAGTAGTCTCTATACTTCCATAAAACATGAGAGTGGTATAGCGGCAGTGAGACAGGAGTAGACAATATGCAGATGCCCAGAATGAATTTTTTGAACTGCTAATGTTGGTTTTGTATTTTAACTATTTTATGTTTCAAGATAATTTCGTTTTACAGAAACAAGGCACAGCCATGGGTTCCAATGTCGCCCCCACATACGCGAATATATACATGAACATCTATGAAGAGAAATTAGTTTATGAAAATGCATTATTTGTCAAATATGCAGCCACATGGTGGAGTTATATAGATGATGTATTCGGGGTGTGGTGTGGTGACATTGGAACCTTGGAAAAGTTTGTACAGGAACTCAATATACTAATACTAATTTGATTACATTGTCCCTTACGGCTAGTGAGGAGTATATCAGTTTTTTGGATACTACTGTATATTGCAAGGATGGCAGGCTCTGTATGGATTTGTACATGAAACCTAGTGACAAAAATAGTCTGTTGCACTAAAAGTTTTCATCCTAGAAAATACAGTAAGATCCTTACCTAGGAGTCAATGTATGAGGGTGGATAGGATTGTGTCAGAGCAGGAGAGTTAAAAGACAAGATTTGATGAGATGACAATAAAGTTTATGGCAAGGGGATATCCTATTAAACTGATACAGGATGAGTTAAAACATGTGACAGTACAATCTGGTAAGAGAGGATTTTCAGAGAAAAAGAAAAATGAAGGATAAACGGTTGATATTGGCTGTGGACCATAGTGATTTTAATAAGTATGTAGTACACATAGTAAGGAAACATTGGCCAATTTTCCTGTCAGGCCAACCTGAGGTAGCTGAATTCAAAATTCCAGCGAGACCAGCTTATAGGAGAAGGAGAAATTTGAGAGATGGGCTTGTCCATACAGATATGAGTAATATAAAGGTATAACAAGGCTTTTTGACATGTAAGAGGAATGGTAGTTTTCCCTGTTTTAATTGTGGCAATTACAATTCAATGATCAGGGGCTCACAATTTGCACATCCCCTTATAGGCAAAAAATATGATATTAGGGTCTTTTTCACTTGCAACACAACATATGCAATATATTTGATTAAATGTTCATGTTGGTGGATCTACATTGGCAAGACAACCCGCAAATTCAGGGAGAGAATCAATAAACATAAGAGCAATATACGATGCAGAAGTAAGGAGGCCCCAGTCTCTGCACATTTCTTACAATTTGGCTATAACATTAGTTTTTCTTTGTTTTTAAATTATAGACACAGTTTCCCATCCACGGGGGGGGGGGGGCAATAGGGAGATCCTACTTAAAACGAAGGAGGCATTTTAGATCCATAAGTTGAATTTAATGCAACCATTAGGAATGAACAAAGAGTTTGATTTTTTTTGTTTTCCTTTAACTGTTTTTGCAGCTTTACATTTGTATAATATGATCAGTATTTTATGATTAATATATGGGGATGCACATTTGTTTGTAGTAGTCAGTAAAAATGGATGTATTAGCTATTAGGATGTTTTTACATAATTTAAATATTATGCCTAAACACTAGAGGGAGTAAAGGTGATTTGTTTGTGATTGGTGGGCATCATGGCTACAGGTGTATAAATTACAGCATTACCTGTTGCTGATCAAACATGATTAAGGATTAGATATCCGAAACGTCGCATGTTTTTATGTTGGTGACCCATTACTTGGAGTAAAGGTCTTTTTTATTCTAAAAGAAGTGCTGCTGGCTATTGTTTTTCTCTATCCTGTATAGAGCACCAATTCCTTTGGTACATTCTTACTGTATATATCATGCTTGAAAAAGGCCCACTATCATTTTTTGACCTTTGAAGGCGAGAGTTGTGTCCCCACCGGACGCCAACGTTTCCTGCTATCGTCCGGAAAGTTTGGGGCACATATCTCGGACCTCCTCTGTGGTTTTGTTTGTCAGCCTGTCTGGTACTTCTCTGGACCTGTTCTCAGGGACCCTACTAAACAAGGCCTTTTTTGCCACCTGGAGGAGAGAAGTTATTGGCTATTTTTGAGACAAGATTTTTGGTCCACTTGCCTAATGATTGGTCTGTATGCCTATATGTAGATTTTAATCTATATAAAATAAATATTAAGTTTTAGAAAAGCCTTACGAGCACAAACACCCGCTATAAACCCTTTATCGCTCTTGCGCAAACATTTGCGCTAAACCCGAAATCTGGCCCAATATTTTTTATTACACAGAATTAAACTTAAACATTTTATATTACAATCTCAAAGTGATTCATGCCCCTTTCAATTTCTTTTTTTTTTTTTTAAATTATAACAGTGGTGTGCAGATCCTGTCCTCGAGGGCTGTAAACAAGATTGAATTTCAGGATCTCTGTTTGCATAGAGGTAAATTAATCAGGTTAAACCACTTTTATTAAAGTCAATTGTGCCAAAACAAAGAGATTGTGAAAACCTGTCCTATATGAAGCCCTTGAGGAGCACATTGATACCTCTTTGCTACAAAATATTTCTATAAAACACAAACCATAAATAAAAGTTAATAAAAACAGTGACAAATAAGAGATATTTAAAATTGTATTGGGGTATTATTAGATATAACAAACTTTTAAATTTATATAAGGAACCTGTGAATTCCAAATAATATCACAATGATAAAATAAATCTGTTTACTATGATATATTGAGGTATATGGTTAAAATGATATGGAATAGTTTTAAATGTCAAACATGAAGTATGGATTTTAACTTGCCTCTATCAGTGAGTTCATGAGTAAAACACAATTCATGTATGCTGGGTGAGCAATTGCAAGTTTAGGCTTAATAAGTCGAGAAGCTCTTTGTAATTTATAATTTTAAGAAATTTATAAAATATCATTTGCCTTTTTGTTTTTGAGTTCAGCACATTTTACATTTTTCTGGTGCCAATTTTGAAATAAAGGTGTGTACACCCGTAGTCATTGTTGTCAACTGGCCGTATTTTTGTTTTTGTTTTCTACTCCTGCCTATAAAGGGCTAGGTTACAAGTGGCACGTTAACTGTTGCGCGTGAGCGATATTTGTGTTTTTGCACACAACGGAAATAGCGAGCATATTACAAGTTGAAAATGATCTTGCACTTAACACAACATAAATACATTTAAAAATACAGTTACACTCATCAACACTATCTGATCAAAATTATTCATATACATATTTAAAAAAGTTATAAGGGTTAAAAGGTATATGGTATATTGCAAGCTGTTTGACTGCAAAGTTCTATAATATATACATACATATACTTGTCTAAATATGTGTATGTATGCATATATATATATATATATATGTATATATGTGTGTGTGTGTGTGTGCATATGTATTTATGTGTTTTACAGTATATTTACTGTACATGTTTAGCATTCCAATGTTCTTCACATACAGGATAATGTAATTTTTATTGTAAATACATATATATACTTATATTTATATATTTGTGTAAACCTATATCTTTATATCTATTCCTATAGATATATAGGTAAAGATATCTATTTTACATAAACATTATCACACACACATATATATATTTATTTTAAAATTATATTATTTTCTACTTGAATAACATAGGAATGTTAAATATGTGTAATATGCATCAGGTTCTTGTTTTAGGGAGTGTCGGGTTAGTGCACACGAAGAATTACTAATCTTACATTGCGTTATTGAAATATTAAATATAAAATATTTAAAAATATTAATTTTTAAAAATAATAGATACATACTGTACAAAATTCTAAATAATACATATATATATATTTATATTTACAGTATCTATAATCATTTTTAATACTTATCATTGTTCTCCCTAACACCTTTTTTAGAGGGTGTGACTTTTTTTCTTCTAGATCTGTATCTACTTCTTGGGCCTTTAAGAATGTGGCTTCCTTGGAACAGACTTGCAAGGCAACAACTTGGTCTTCTCTTAATACCTTTTCTAAATTTTACTGTTTTTATGTTTATGCTTCTTCAGAAGCTGCTTTTGGCAGGAAAGTCATTCAGGCCGCAGTGTCCAGGAACTGCCCTTTCTTTATGCCACCATCCTTAAAGGGACAGTCTAGGCCAATATAAACTTTCATGATTCAGATAGAGCATGTAATTTTAGACAATTTTCCAATTTACTTTTATCATCAATTTCTTTTACAAGATATGCCGAGTCCACGGGTTTCATCCTTACTTGTGGGATTTATTCTCCTGCTAACAGGAAGTGGCAAAGAGCACCACAGCAGAGCTGTTACATAGCTCCTCCCCTAACTCCTCCCTCCAGTCATTCTCTTTGCCTATGCTAGTAATAGGAAGGGTAAAGTGATAGTGGTGACAAAATGATAGTTTTAATTTCTCCAATCAAGATATTTTTTATTTTAAATGGTACCGGTGAGTACTATTTTGATCAGGGAGGATATGGAAGAAGATTTCTCCCTGAAATTGATGATCTTAGCAGCAGTTAATAAGTTCAATTATGGTTCCCACTAATCTGAAGGTAGTGATGGAAACTCTTCAGTGTGAGGACTGTCTCATGCAATAAACAGCATTTGAGGTATGTGTCAGCCTATTTTTCTCTGAGGAAACTTGGTATATCAGAATTGGCTGTATTTGGTTCCTTATAAGGGGAACAGGGTAAGCAGTAGTCCTAAACCAAAAGGGGAGTTACTGTCATACCGGGTGTTTTATTTCCTACATCATTGCAGCACATTTGATAAGCAGCATATTAATTGACACTGGGACTTTTGTTTTCACAAATTTTATTATAAAACAGTAAAAGAGGTTTTATTTGATAAATAGTCGTTTGGGGACCACATGGCTGTTTTTAACCGCTTCCCATGCGGTAGTTGAATTTCTTAGTGCGACATCCATTGTGGACGGGGCCTATTTTCGCGCCTCAGATGCGCAATTTACTCTGAAGGAGACAGCAGACATTAGCTCCGGTTGGGCACTATCTGTGTTTTACACTATCCGGATTGGTGTCGATTCGTTTGGTAGTTATCTGGGGGCAGTTAGGCGCCACAGCAGAGCTGTGGCGAGGTGCAGGGTTAATTATTTAGAAAATTTTATTATTTTTTGAAAGTAATATTCCTGTAAAGAGTAAATTCAATCCTTGCATGTGAATGCAATAATTTTTGGCAATTTATATGTCTATTAGACGTTTTTAAGCGTGCTTGAGAAAAAAATTGTGTGTTTTTATTTCTTAAAGGCACAGTACTCGTTTTTTGCAAAATTGTTTTTGTCAACAAATAAAGTATTTACCAACTGTTGTGGTTATTACTACTTTGTTCAACATGTCTGACATTGAGGAAACTCATTGCTCTATGTGTTTAGAAGCCATTGTGGAACCCCCTCTTACATTGTGTACCTCTTGTACTGATAGAGCCTTACACTATAAGGAACATATTTTAGGAAATGAAAGTATGTCTAAGGATGATTCTCAGTCTGAAGAGAATCAGGATATGCCATGTAATTTTCCTCAAGTGTCCCAACCTTTAACACCCACACAAGTGACACCTAGTACATCTAGTGCGTCTAATTCTTTTACTTTGCAAGATATGGCTGCAGTTATGTCAACTACTCTCACTGAGGTATTATCTAAACTGCCAGGTTTGCAGAGTAAATGCAGTAGGCCAGGTATTAACGTAAATACTGAACCCTCTGATGCTTTAGTAGCCATTTCCGATGTACCCTCACAATGCTCTGAATTGGGGGTTAGGGAATTATTGTCTGACAGAGAAATTTCAGATTCAGGGAATATGTTACCTCAGACAGATACGGACTTAGCGTCCTTTAAATTTAAACTTGAACATCTTGGCCTGTTACTCAGGGAGGTCCTGGCGACTCTGGATGATTGTGAACCTATTACAATTCCTCCAGAAAAATTGTGTAAGATGGATAAATATCTAGAAGTTCCTACTTACACTGATGTTTTTCCGGTTCCCAAAAGAATTTCGGAAATTGTTATAAAGGAATGGGATAGACCAGGCATACCGTTCTCTCCCCCTCCTAATTTTAAGAAAATGTTTCCCATATCAGACTCCATCAAAGACTCTTGGCAAACGGTCCCTAAGGTTGAGGGCGCAATATCTACTCTAGCTAAGCGTACAACTATACCTATTGAAGACAGTTGTGCTTTCAAAGACCCTATGGATAAAAAATTAGAGGGTCTTCTAAAGAAATTATTTATTCACCAGGGTTTCTTGTTACAACCTGCTGCCTGCATTCTTCCAGTAACTACGGCGGCGGCTTTCTGATTTGACGCCCTTGAGGAGTCTCTGAAAGTAGAGACGCCCCTAGACGACATTTTGGACAGAATAAAAGTTCTCAAACTAGCTAATTCTTTTATTACAGATGCTGTTTTCGTGGTCTGCTGATGTATCATCAAAGTCTAAACTGTTAACTATTCCTTTCAAGGGTAAGACCCTGTTCGGCCCTGAATTAAAGGAAATCATTGCTGACATTACTGGAGGTAAAGGCCACGCCCTACCTCAAGACAAACCTCTTAGGATGAGGGGTAAACAAAATAATTTTAGTTCCTTTCGAAATTTCAAAGGAGTACCCTCTGCTTCCCCTTCCACCAATAAGCAGGAAGGAAATTTTGCTCAATCCAAGTCTGTCTGGAGACCTAATCAGACCTTGAATAAGGGTAAACAAGCCAAAAAGCCTGCTGCTGCTACCAAGACAGCATGAAGGGGCAGCCCCGTTCAAGGGTCCCATCGTTCAAGATGGAGACTATACGAACAATCTTACAAATGATCCAGGAGGGTCAATACATGACCACTGTGGACCTAAAGGATGCGTACCTTCACATTCCTATCCACAAGGATCATCATCCGTTTCTAAGGTTTGCCTTTCTGGACAAACATTATCAGTTCGTGGCCCTTCCCTTCGGGTTGGCCACAGCTCCCAGAATCTTCACAAAGGTGCTATGGTCCCTTCTAGCGGTTCTCAGGCTACGGGGCATAGCAGTGGCGCCCTATCTGGACGATATTTTGGTTCAGGCGTCAACTTACCATCTGACCAAATCTCACACGGACATCGTGTTGTCATTTCTAAGAACTCACGGTTGGAAAGTGAATATAGAAAAGAGTTCACTTGTTCCACAAACAAGAGTTCCATTCTTGGAAGCTCTGATAGACTCGGTAGATATGAAATTTTTTCTGACGGAGGTCAGAAAATAAAAATTCTAAATACTTGCCGAGCTCTTCAGTCCATTCCTCGGCCATCAGTAGTGCAGTGTATGGAGGTCATTGGATTAATGGTAGCAGCGATGGACATCGTTCCGTTTGCTCGCTTTCATCTCAGGCCACTGCAACTGTGCATGCTCAGACAGTGGAATGGGGATTATGCAAATTTATCTCCTCAGATAAATCTGGATCAAGAGACCAGAGACTCTTCTGTGGTGGTAGTCACAGGATCATCTGTCCCAGGGGATGTGGTACCGCAGGCCATCATGGGTTATAGTGACAACGGACGCCAACCTCTTAGGCTGGGGTGCAGTATAGAATTCCCTGAAGGCTCAGGGAACTTGGACTCCGACTGAGTCTCAGTTGCCAATCAATATTCTGGAACTGAGAGCAATATTCAATGCGCTTCAGACGTGGCCTCAGTTGGCATTGACCAAGTTCATAAGATTCCAGTCGGACAATGTCACGACTGTAGCATATATCAATCATCAGGGGGGAACAAGAAGTTTTCTTGTGATGATTGAGGTATCAAAGATAATCCGATGAGCAGAGATTCACTCTTGCCATCTATCAGCAATCTATATCCCAGGAGTAGAGAACTGGGAGGCGGATTTTCTAAGTCGTCAGACTTTTCATCAATTGGTTCCGTTTGAACCCATGCATTCCATAGATATTAAGCTGTTATCTTGGAAGGTTTTATTTTTAGTTGCTATCTCTTCTGCTCGAAGAGTTTCTGAGCTTTCTGCTTTACAATTTGATTTGCCTTATCTTATATTCCATTCTGATAAGGTGGTTTTGCGTACTAAACCTGGATTCCTTCCTAAGGTTGTTTCAAATAAGAATATTAAACAGGAAATTGTTGTTCCTTCCTTGTGTCCTAATCCTTCTTCTAAGAAGGAACGTCTATTACATAACTTGGACGTGGTCCGTGCTTTGAAGTTTTACTTACAAGCGACCAAAGATTTCAGACAAACATCCTCTCTTTTTGTTGTTTATTCTGGAAAGCGAAGGGGTCAAAAAGCTATGGCTACCTCTCTCTCTGTTTGGCTGAAACGCATCATCCGCCTGGCATATGAGACTGCTGGACAACAGCCTCCTGAAAAAATTATGGCTCACTCTACTAGAGCTGTGGCTTCCACATGGGCTTTCAAAAACGATGCTTCTGTTGAACAGATTTGTAAGGCTGCGACTTTGTCCTCCCTTCATACTTTTTCCAAATTTTCCAAATTTGATACTTTTGCTTCTTCTGAGGCTATTTTTGGGAGAAAGGTTCTTCAAGCAGTGGTGCCTTCCGTTTAGGTTCCTGTCTTGTCCCTCCCTTTCATCTGTGTCCTAAAGCTTTGGTATTGGTATCCCACAAGTAAGGATGAAACCCGTGGACTCGGCATATCTTGTAAAATAAAAGGAAATTTATGCTTACCTGATAAATTGATTTATTTTACGATATGCCAAGTCCACGGCCCGCCCTGTCATTTTAAGACAGGATTTATTTTATTTTTCAAAACTTCAGTCACCTCTGCACTTTTTAGCTTTTCCTTTCTCTTCCTATACCTTCGGTCGAATAACTGGGGGGAGGAGTTAGGGGAGGAGCTATGTAACAGCTCTGCTGTGGTGCTCTTTGCCACTTCCTGTTAGCAGGAGGATAAATCCCACAAGTAAGGATGAAACCCGTGGACTCGGCATATCGTAAAAGAAATCAATTTATCAGGTAAGCATAAATTTCCTTTTTGCTTTGTTCTCTTGGTATTCTTAGTTGAAAGCTTAACCTAGGAGGTTCATATGCTAATTTCTTAGACCTTGAAGGCCACCTCTTTTCAGAATGCATTTTAACAGTTTTTCATCACTAGAGGGTGTTAGTTCACGTATTTCATATAGATAACACTGTGCTCGTGCACATGAAGTTATCTGGGAGCAGGCACTGATTGGCTAAACTGCAAGTCTGTCAAAAGAACTGAAATAAAGGGGCAGTTTGCAGAGGCTTAGATACAAGATAATCACAGAGGTTAAAAGTATATTAATATAACTGTGTTGGTTATGCAAAACTGGGGAATGGGTAATAAAGGGATTATCTATCTTTTAAAACAATAAAAATTCTGGTGTAGACTGTCCCTTTAATATGGACTCTCAGCTTGGTCATTGTTATGGGCAACTATGGACTTTTCCTCATCTTATGAAGAAAAACAGAATTTATACTTACAGATACATTTCTTTCTTTCGGGATGAGGAGAATCCATAGGACCCATCTTATTTTTTTGTTTAAAAGGGCGACTGTTCTTATTTGCTCCTGCTTTCTGTCTTTCCTTCTTTTTTTTCTACCTCTCTCCTCTGCTCAGCTATACAGGGAGTGCAGAATTATTAGGCAAATGAGTATTTTGACCACATCATCCTCTTTATGCATGTTGTCTTACTCCAAGCTGTATAGGCTCGAAAGCCTACTACCAATTAAGCATATTAGGTGATGTGCATCTCTGTAATGAGAAGGGGTGTGGTCTAATGACATCAACACCCTATATCAGGTGTGCATAATTATTAGGCAACTTCCTTTCCTTTGGCAAAATGGGTCAAAAGAAGGACTTGACAGGCTCAGAAAAGTCAAAAATAGTGAGATATCTTGCAGAGGGATGCAGCACTCTTAAAATTGCAAAGCTTCTGAAGCGTGATCATCGAACAATCAAGCGTTTCATTCAAAATAGTCAACAGGGTCGCAAGAAGCGTGTGGAAAAACCAAGGCGCAAAATAACTGCCCATGAACTGAGAAAAGTCAAGCGTGCAGCTGTCAAGATGCCACTTGCCACCAGTTTGGCCATATTTCAGAGCTGCAACATCACTGGAGTGCCCAAAAGCACAAGGTGTGCAATACTCAGAGACATGGCCAAGGTAAGAAAGGCTGAAAGACGACCACCACTGAACAAGACACACAAGCTGAAACGTCAAGACTGGGCCAAGAAATATCTCAAGACTGATTTTTCTAAGGTTTTATGGACTGATGAAATGAGAGTGAGTCTTGATGGGCCAGATGGATGGGCCCGTGGCTGGATTGGTAAAGGGCAGAGAGCTCCAGTCCGACTCAGACGCCAGCAAGGTGGAGGTGGAGTACTGGTTTGGGCTGGTATCATCAAAGGTGAGCTTGTGGGGCCTTTTCGGGTTGAGGATGGAGTCAAGCTCAACTCCCAGTCCTACTGCCAGTTTCTGGAAGACACCTTCTTCAAGCAGTGGTACAGGAAGAAGTCTGCATCCTTCAAGAAAAACATGATTTTCATGCAGGACAATGCTCCATCACATGCGTCCAAGTACTCCACAGCGTGGCTGGCAAGAAAGGGTATAAAAGAAGAAAATCTAATGACATGGCCTCCTTGTTCACCTGATCTGAACCCCATTGAGAACCTGTGGTCCATCATCAAATGTGAGATTTACAAGGAGGGAAAACAGTACACCTCTCTGAACAGTGTCTGGGAGGCTGTGGTTGCTGCTGCACGCAATGTTGATGGTGAACAGATCAAAACACTGACAGAATCAATGGATGGCAGGCTTTTGAGTGTCCTTGCAAAGAAAGGTGGCTATATTGGTCACTGATTTGTTTTTGTTTTGTTTTTGAATGTCAGAAATGTATATTTGTGAATGTTGAGATGTTATATTGGTTTCACTGGTAAAAATAAATAATTGAAATGGGTATATATTTGTTTTTTGTTAAGTTGCCTAATAATTATGCACAGTAATAGTCACCTGCACACACAGATATCCCCCTAAAATAGCTATAACTAAAAACAAACTAAAAACTACTTCCAAAACTATTCAGCTTTGATATTAATGAGTTTTTTGGGTTCATTGAGAACATGGTTGTTGTTCAATAATAAAATTAATCCTCAAAAATACAACTTGCCTAATAATTCTGCACTCCCTGTATGTTAACTGGAGAGGGAGTGGAGGTGGGAGGTATTGAAAGCTCTTGTGACGGTTCTTGACCCCCACCTGGTGGCAGGAAGTATATCCCACAACTTTGCAATTTACTTTTACCATCAAATTGTCTTTGTTCTTTTGGTATTCTTTGTTGAAAGCTATACCTAGGTAGACTCATATGCTAATTTCTAAGCCCTTGAAGGTCGCCTTTTATCTCAGGGCAGTTTGACAGTTTTTACAGCTAGAGGGCAATAGTTAATGTGTGCCATAAAGATAACATTATTCTTACGCACATGAAGTTTCCTAGGAGTCAGCGCTAATTTTCTAAAATGCAAGTCTGTCAAAAGAACTGAAATAAGGAGGCAGTCTGCAGAGGCTTAGATATAAGGTAATTACAGAGGTAAAAGCATATTTAATAACTGTGTTGGTTATGCAAAACTGGGGAATGGGTAATAAAGGGATTATCTATCTTTTTAAACAATAACAATTCTGGAGTAGACTGTCCCATAAAAAAAAAAAAATCATGATTCAGATAGAGCATACATTTGTAAACCATTTTCCAGTTTACTTTTAGTATAAATTTTGCTTAATTCTCTTGGTATCTTTTCTTAATAGAGCAGCAAAGCACTACTGGGAGCTAGCTGAACACATCAGTAAGCCAATGAGAAGAGACATAAATGTGCAGCCACCAATCAGCAGCTAGCTCTCAGCTCTTGAGCCTACCTATGTATACTTTTCAACAAAGGATGCCAAGAAAACAAAGCAAATTAGATAATAGAAGTAAATTGGAAAGTTGTTTAAAAGGGTATGCACTATCTGAATCCTGAAAGAAAAAGTTTGGTTTTTGTGCCCCTTTAAGGGGAAATCATAGCATATATCAGGAATTAAGCATCGTAAAGAGAATATTTTGAATAATTGATTGCATTTATTTTGTTAGCACAGTTTACAAGGTTTTGCTTATCAAGAGCAGCTCAGACATATTCCTATTGAAAAGCCTGATGGAATCTATGTCCTGGGTTTCCTTTGTTATGGCCAACTAGGGACAGATGTAAATTGACCATCTGCTCTAAGATAACTTTTCACTCTGCTTAAAAGGACATGAAACCTAAAAAATATTCATTCATCATTCTGAAAGAGCATCCAATTTTAAATAACTTTCTAATTTACTTCTATTATTAACTTTTCTTAATTCTCTTGATATTTTTTGTAGAAAAAACCTCAGGAGCGTGCACATTTCTTGAGCACTATATGACAGCTGTTTTACAAAAATGTTATTCATTTGCAAGAGCACTGGATTGCAGCACTATTTCCTGCCATGCAGTGCAGTTAAGTGTTTCTCAACTCCAGTCATCAAGTACCCCTAACAGGCTAGATTTTCATGATACCGCCACTACTGCAGAGGTGAAATAATCATCTGATGGGTGAGAGCAGATTAGTAACCATGGTTACTGATCAGCTGATTATTTAACATTTTCCCTAGTTCAGATGATCTCAAAATATTGCCTGTTAGGGGGACTTGAGGACTGTGGTTAAGAAACGCTGATGCAGTGCACCAGACACCTACCTAGGTTTTTCTTCAACAAAGAGTACCTTGGGAACAAAGCAAATTTGATAATAGAAGTAAATTGGAAACATTTTTATTTCAATTGTATGCTCTCTCTGAATTACAAAAGATCATTTATTTAATAAGATGCTGAGAGACTATGAGCCATAACATATGGGATTAAACTACACTTCTCCAGGAGGCAGGAAAATATTACCCAACACCAAGAGCTCTAATCCCTCCCACTTCCTGATTCACCTCAGTCGTGATTTTTGCCATCACAGGAGGAGGTGAAAATCTAAGGTGCTTTGACTTCTTTGTGGAAAGGGGAGTTCAAACTGCTGTGAGGCCCGTTACCCCCTTCAGAGAACCAAGAAAAGGACAGTGGGGTGTAGAGGAGTACCATAGGCAGTGGGAATAATTCTCCTGGGGAGTTTTTCACTAGCCTGACACAGATGTCTCTGGGACTGTTCCTACGGCTTCATTCTGTTGGCCCCAACAGGGTACCTCTTATACAAGATCTACAGTTAGTAGCAACCAAGGGCTAGATAACGAGTGGAGCGCAAATTTGCACTCTCGCCAGTGCTTTATCTGTACTTAACTTTTTTTTTACCATCACGTGCTGTTTCACACATATTACAGGTCGCAAGTAAAACTTTTGCGGTTGAAAAAAAAAAAAGACTTTTCAAAGCTGCGAACGCAGGATTATATTTCCCCATAGACTTTAATTGAGTTTTAATAGTTTGGAACAAAAGAAAGAACTGCCGCCAGCTTGCGCAAATACTAGCGCAGGAATGCAATGAGATATATGTAATATATATATATATATATATATATATATATATATATATATATGTGCAGAATTATATAACATTATTTGCTAGGTTTACTGGCCCTTTAAAAGGACAAGGGAATCTCATCTGCCTACTGTGTCATGTGCCTCTAACCCAGTCTTTTTCACAGATATAAATCAGCTCTGAGGATCAGGATTCGTCCTTGGAACAGGATTCTGAATCTTCCTCCTTCCTTTTGAAATTGGAACATTTACAGTCCGATTTGCAAGAGGTTTTATTGACTCTGGGTGTGCAGGAGTCTTCTATCGCTCGGAATCAACAGTTAAGCAAATGGATATATTGTTTAAGCGGGCCTCCCCGGGGGGGGGGGGGGGCAGAGCTCTTAAGGGGAGGAGTGGGAGCAGGAGCCAAAGGCCCCAATTTATCAAGGTCTGTCGGACCTGATCCGACAGTGCTGATCAGGTCCGACAGACCTCGCTGAATATTCAGCATTGCACCAGCAGCTCACAAGAGCTGCTGGTGCAACACCGCCCCCTGCAGACTCGCGGCCAATGGGCCGCCAGCAGGGGGGTGTCAATCAACCCGATCGTACTCGATCAGGTGGATTTCCGGCGATGTCTGTCCGCCTGCTCAGAGCAGGCGGACAGGTTATGGAGCAGCGGTCTTTGTGACCGCTGCTTCATAACTGCTGTTTGTGACGAGCATCTGACTACTTCCGGAGTTAACAGCGCTGTGAGGAGAGTGTGTGCAACATTTATTTTGCGCCTGACTGCCTCCTGAACGAGACTGCAGTGCAGTGAAGATCGTTGTGTGGCCGTAAGTACCAATGGCCAGATCAGACACATAACATACATTTTATTCTATAAAAACAGGGCAAGAGATTAAAACCTTAAAACACTTAAAACACAACCCATAAGAATGTGTTTTATTGTAATAAACAGGATTAAATGTTAATATCAAAATTAAGTCATCCTTTTAACTGTTTCTTCAAAAATGTCAATATTATAAATCTTTTTAACTTTTATGTACATATGAAGAAGTATTTTTTGGCATTCACATAAATATCACTTGGATCACAAAAAAGAAAGACAATCTTCACTGTAGTGTGCATTATGAGACATAAGCTTCCTAAATCTAAAAATGACAGATATTATTTTAATTTTCTCTAACAAAGTCAAAATGAAAAGACAATTTATTCATTGTGCTTCTGGGTAGACTTCACTGGGGCCAGTGGAAGTGACTGGGATGCTATTATGTAGTAATAAAGGGGTGTATACTGTCTCTGCAAGGAGGCTAAAATGTAGCTTTTGTATTTTGAGGGTTAAACTTATAGTGGGGCCATTTTGGACCCTCTGGGTTATTAGTGCAGCTCTGTGAATAATACTGGGTGACTGTTATAGTGACATGGATACAGCACACAAACTTCCAACATATAACCCTTATATAAGTTAACTAAATTACTGAAACATGCACTCTTTTGAAGAAAAAAAATAAATAGTGACCATTATCTAAGATTCAAAGCCTTGGTGAGTGTGAGTAGCAATGAGGGCAGCAGCCAGCAAAGCAAAATATTCATGTTGCTTAAAGTGTGTGTGTGTGCGTGTGCTTGTGTGTTTTTTTGTATGTGCATGCGTGTGTGTGTGTGTGATATTTCTTTAAATTGTCATAATCCTGCAATTTTAATAAATAAACTACAAGTAATTCAATGCACATTCTTTAAAAAAAAAATGTAATGACATCAATGGCAGGAGGGTGGGGGGGGTCCATCTTTAAAGTTTCGCCAAAGTGAGACTTTGAAAACCTCTGGAGTAGATCGATGACGAATCCGGCTTCCTCCAATCGTTGTGTGCCCACTTTGGCGTCCAGCTTGTGAGGCACTCAATGATTGGAGGAAGCTAAATCTTCATCGATATGCTAAATACTGAAGGGTCGGTGGTAAGTTTACCGTAACAAAAGGGTAAGTATTTTTAAAAATAAGCATAATTATTAAAGTTTAATGACTTAAAAGGCCCATGTTTTTAAAAGTATTTCTCTTGTTAAGTGTAGTCAGTCCACGGGTCATCCATTACTTATGGGATTATATCTATTCCCCAACAGGAAGTTGCAAGAGGATCACCCAAGCAGATCTGCTATATAGCTCCTCCCCTCACATGTCATATCCAGTCATTCTCTTGCAACCTAACTAAAGATAGGTCGTTGTGAGAGGTCTGTGGTGTTTTTAAACTTAGTTTATTTCTTCAATCAAAAGTTTGTTATTTTAAATGGCACCGGAGTGTGCTGTTTGTTTCTCAGGCAGCATTAGAAGAAGAATCTGCCTGCGTTTTCTATGATCTTAGCAGACGTAACTAAGATCCACTGGCTGTTCTCGCACATTCTGAGGAGTGAGGTAACTTCAGAAAAGGGGAATAGCATGCAGGGCCCCCCTGCAAACGAGGTATGTGCAGTAAATTATTTTTCTAAGCAATGGAATTGACTGAGAAAATACTACTGATACCAATGTAATGTAAGTTCAGCCTTAAATGCAGTGGTAGCGACTGGTATTAGGCTGATGAGTGTGTGTACACTGAAGTATTTTTCTAGGGAATGGAATTTGACTCAGAAAATACTGTTAATACTGAAGTAATGTATGAGCCTTAACTGCAGTAACAGCGACTGGTAGCAGGCTTATTAATAACACTTCATAACTTTTAAAATGTATGTTCAAAACGTTTACTGGCATGTTAATCGTTTTTTGTGAGGTACTTGGTGATAAAACTTATTGGGGCATGATTTTTACCACATGGCTAACTTTTGTTTCTGCATAGAAACAGTTAACTGAGCTTCCCCACTGTTGTAATATGAGTGGGAGGGGCCTATTTTAGCGCTTTTTTGCGCAGTAAAATTTCAGTCACAATCTTCCTACTTCATCCTCCATGATCCAGGACGTCTCTAGAGAGCTCAGGGGTCTTCAAAATTCATTTTGAGGGAGGTAATCAGTCACAGCAGACCTGTGACAGTGTGTTTGACTGTGATAAAAACGTTAATTATTAAATTGTTATCCGTTTTTGGGTATTAAGGGGTTAATCATCCATTTGCTGGTGGGTGCAATCCTTTGCTAACTTAATACATTTACTGTGAAAATTTGGTTGCTATAATTAATTTGGTTCATTGTTATTTCAACTGTGACAGCTTTTTGTGCTTCTTAAAGGCGCAGTAGCGTTTTTTATATTGCTTGTAAATTTAGTTGAAAGTATTTTCCAAGCTTGCTAGTCTCATTGCTAGTCTGTTTAAACATGTCTGACACAGATGAATCTCTTTGTTCACTATGTTTGAAGGCCTATGTGGAGCCCCATAGAAATTTGTGTACTAAATGCATTGATGTCACTTTAAATAAAAGTCAATCTTTACATGTAAAGAAATTATCACCAGACAACAAGGGGGAAGTTATGCCGACTAACTCTCCTCACGTGTCAGTACCTTCGCCTCCCGCTCAGGAGGTGCGTGATATTGTGGCGCCAAGTACATCAGAGAGGCCCATACAAATCACTTTGCAAGACATGGCTACTGTTATGACAGAAGTATTATCTAAATTGCCAGAATTAAGAGGCAAGCGCGATTGCTCTGGGTTAAGGACAGAGCGCGCTGATGATGGGAGAGCCATGTCCGATACTGCGTCACAATTTGCAGAACATGAGGACGGAGAGCTTCATTCTGTGGGTGACGGATCTGATCCAGGGAGACTGGATTCAGAGATTTCTAATTTTAAATTTAAGCTTGAGAACCTCCGCGTATTGCTAGGGGAGGTATTAGCGGCTCTGAATGATTGTAACACGGTTGCAATTTCAGAGAAATTATGTAGGCTGGATAGATACTATGCGGTACCGGTGTGTACTGACGTTTTTCCTATACCTAAGAGGCTTACAGAAATTATTAGCAAGGAGTGGGATAGACCCGGTGTGCCCTTTTCCCCCCCTCCTATATTTAGGAAAATGTTTCCAATAGACGCCACCACACGGGACTTATGGCAGACGGTCCCTAAGGTGGAGGGAGCAGTTTCTACTTTGGCTAAGCGTACCACTATCCCGGTGGAGGATAGTTGTGCCTTTTCAGATCCAATGGATAAAAAATTAGAAGGTTACCTTAAGAAAATGTTTGTTCAACAAGATTTTATTTTACAGCCTCTTGCATGCATTGCGCCTGTCACTGCTGCGGCGGCATTCTGGTTTGAGTCTCTGGAAGAGGTCATTCGCACAGCTCCATTGGATGAAATTATGAACAAGCTTAAAGCACTTAAGCTAGCTAACGCATTTGTTTCTGATGCCGTCGTACATTTAACCAAACTAAGAACTCCGGATTCGCCATCCAAGCGCGCAGAGCGCTATGGCTTAAATCCTGGTCAGCTGACATGACTTCTAAATCTAAATTGCTTAATATTCCTTTCAAATGGCAGACCTTATTCGGGCCCGGCTTGAAAGAAATTATCGCTGACATTACGGGAGGTAAGGGCCATGCTCTGCCTCAGGACAGGGCCAAATCAAAGGCCAAACAGTCTAATTTTCGTGCCTTTCGTAACCTCAAGGCAGGAGCAGCATCAACTTCCTCCGCTCCAAAACAGGAAGGAGCTGTTGCTCGTTACAGACAGGGCTGGAAAACTAACCAGTCCTGGAACAAGGGCAAGCAGGCCAGAAAACCTGCTGCTGCCCCTAAGACAGCATGAAGAGAGGGCCCCCTATCCGGAAACGGATCTAGTGGGGGGCAGACTTTCTCTCTTTGCCCAGGCTTGGGCAAGAGATGTCCAGGATCCCTGGGCGTTGGAGATCATATCTCAGGGATATCTTCTGGACTTCAAAGCTTCTCCTCCACAAGGGAGATTTCATCTTTCAAGGTTATCAGCAAACCAAATAAAGAAAGAGGCGTTTCTACGCTGTGTACAAGACCTCTTACTAATGGGGGTGATCCACCCAGTTCCGCGGACGGAACACGGGCAAGGATTCTATTCAAATCTATTTGTGGTTCCCAAAAAAGAGGGAACCTTCAGACCAATCTTGGACTTAAAAATCCTAAACAAATTCCTAAGAGTTCCATCATTCAAAATGGAAACTATTCGATCCATCCTACCCATGATCCAAGAGGGTCAGTACATGACCACAGTGGACTTAAAGGATGCCTACCTTCACATACCGATTCACAAGGATCATTATCGGTACCTAAGATTTGCCTTCCTAGACAGGCATTACCAGTTTGTAGCTCTTCCCTTCGGGTTAGCTACGGCTCCAAGAATCTTTACAAAGGTTCTGGGCTCACTTCTGGCGGTACTAAGACCGCGAGGCATAGCGATGGCTCCGTACCTAGACGACATTCTGATACAAGCGTCAAGTTTTCAAACTGCGAAGTCTCATACAGAGATAGTTCTGGCATTTCTGAGGTTGCATGGGTGGAAGGTGAACGTGGAAAAGAGTTCTCTATTACCACTTACAAGGGTTCCCTTCCTAGGGACTCTTATAGATTCTGTAGAGATGAGAATTTACCTGACGGAGGCCAGGTTATCAAAACTTTTAAATGCTTGCCGTGCCCTTCATTCCATTCCACACCCGTCAGTAGCTCAGTGCATGGAAGTAATCGGCTTAATGGTAGCGGCAATGGACATAGTACCATTTGCGCGCCTGCATCTCAGACCGCTGCAATTGTGCATGCTAAGTCAGTGGAATGGGGATTACTCAGATTTGTCCCCTCGGCTAAATCTGGATCAAGAGACCAGAGAATCTCTTCTATGGTGGCTTTCTCGGCCCCATCTGTCCAAGGGGATGACCTTTCGCAGGCCAGATTGGACGATTGTAACAACAGACGGCAGCCTTCTAGGTTGGGGCGCAGTCTGGAATTCCCTGAAGGCTCAGGGATCGTGGACTCAGGAGGAGACACTCCTCCCAATAAATATTCTGGAGTTAAGAGCAATATTCAATGCTCTTCTAGCTTGGCCTCAGTTAGCAACTCTGAGGTTCATCAGATTTCAGTCGGACAACATCACGACTGTGGCTTACATCAACCATCAAGGGGGAACCAGGAGTTCCCTAGCGATGTTGGAAGTATCAAAGATAATTCGCTGGGCAGAGTCTCACTCTTGCCACCTGTCAGCGATCTACATCCCAGGCGTGGAGAACTGGGAGGCGGATTTTCTAAGTCGCCAGACTTTTCATCCGGGGGAGTGGGAACTTCATCCGGAGGTCTTCGCCCAACTGATTCATTGTTGGGGCAAACCAGATCTGGATCTCATGGCGTCTCGCCAGAACACCAAGCTTCCTTGTTACGGATCCAGGTCCAGGGACCCGGGAGCGGTGCTGATAGATGCTCTAGCAGCCCCTTGGGTCTTCAACGTGGCTTATGTGTTTCCACCATTTCCGATGCTTCCTCGACTGATTGCCAAGATCAAACAGGAGAGAGCATCAGTGATTCTGATAGCGCCTGCGTGGCCACGCAGGACCTGGTATGCAGACCTAGTGGACATGTCATCCTGTCCACCATGGTCTCTGCCTCTGAGGCAGGACCTTCTAATTCAGGGTCCTTTCAACCATCCAAATCTAATTTCTCTGAGGCTGACTGCATGGAGATTGAACGCTTGATTCTATCAAAGCGTGGCTTCTCGGAGTCGGTTATTGATACCTTAATACAGGCTAGGAAACCTGTTACCAGAAGAATTTACCATAAGATATAGCGTAAATACTTATATTGGTGCGAATCCAAGAGTTACTCATGGAGTAAGGTTAGGATTCCTAGGATATTGTCTTTTCTACAAGAGGGTTTAGAAAAGGGCTTATCCGCTAGTTCGTTAAAGGGACAGATTTCTGCTCTGTCTATTCTTCTACACAAGCGTCTGGCAGAAGTTCCAGACGTTCAGGCTTTTTGTCAGGCTTTGGCTAGGATTAAGCCTGTGTTTAAAACTGTTGCTCCGCCGTGGAGCTTAAACTTAGTTCTTAACGTTCTGCAAGGCGTTCCATTTGAACCCCTTCATTCCATTGATATCAAGCTGTTATCTTGGAAAGTTCTGTTTTTGATGGCTATTTCCTCGGCTCGAAGAGTCTCTGAGTTATCTGCCTTACATTGTGATTCTCCTTATCTGATTTTTCATTCAGACAAGGTAGTTCTGCGTACTAAACATGGGTTCTTACCTAAGGTAGTTTCTAACAGGAATATCAATCAAGAGATTGTTGTTCCATCTTTGTGTCCTAACCCTTCTTCAAAGAAGGAACGACTTTTACATAATCTGGACCTAGTCCGTGCCCTGAAGTTCTATTTGCAGGCAACTAAAGATTTTCGTCAAACTTCTTCCCTGTTTGTCGTTTACTCTGGACAGAGGAGAGGTCAAAAGGCTTCGGCTACCTCTCTCTCCTTTTGGCTTCGTAGCATAATACGTTTAGCCTATGAGACTGCTGGACAGCAGCCTCCTGAAAGAATTACAGATCATTCTACTAGAGCTGTGGCTTCCACCTGGGCCTTTAAAAATGAGGCCTCTGTTGAACAGATTTGCAAGGCTGCAACTTGGTCTTCACTTCACACTTTTTCAAAATTTTACAAATTTGACACTTTTGCTTCTTCGGAGGCTATTTTTGGGAGAAAGGTACTTCAGGCAGTGGTTCCCTCCGTTTAAAGTTCCTGCCTTGTCCCTCCCTTCATCCGTGTACTTTAGCTTTGGTATTGGTATCCCATAAGTAATGGATGACCCGTGGACTGACTACACTTAACAAGAGAAAACATAATTTATTCTTACCTGATAAATTTATTTCTCTTGTAGTGTAGTCAGTCCACGGCCCGCCCTGTCTTTTAAGGCAGTTCTAAATTTTAATTAAACTTCAGTCACCACTGCACCCTATGGTTGCTCCTTTCTCGTCTTGTTTCGGTTGAATGACTGGATATGACATGTGAGGGGAGGAGCTATATAGCAGATCTGCTTGGGTGATCCTCTTGCAACTTCCTGTTGGGGAAGAGATATAATCCCATAAGTAATGGATGACCCGTGGACTGACTACACTACAAGAGAAATAAATTTATCAGGTAAGCATAAATTATGTTTTTTAAATACTGGGCTTTAATCATTCAACTTCACTAACACTTTAACTCTGGCGTACATTCACGCTGCAACCGTGAGTCAGTTTTTAGGGAATCATTAATGGAATATCAATTTTTCAAAGGGTTCTCTGATTTCACAGATCAGAATTACTTTCCTTGGAGTAATCATAGATTGTGTGTCTATGCACCTTTCTCTGATATAGATTCTCAGAGACAAAGTTGCAGAAAACCTGTGCAGATCTTCTTCAACTCATGTCTCACCCATCATTTGCTCAGTGAATGGAGGTTGTAGGGTTGATAGTGGCGGCTTCAGACACTATCCCCTTTGTTAGATTTGACTTACACCCCATTCAACTCTGTATGCTGAAGCAGTGGAATGGAAATCATACCAACTTATATCAGTCAATTTTTTTGGATAACAAAACCAGGCAATCTCTTTCCTAGTGGATATCCCACAAATCTCTACTTCAGGGGACTTCCTTTCTTAATCCATCTTGGGTTGTTATTACTATGGACTCCAGCCTGTCAGTTTGGGGGTTTGTCTGGTAGTCACAGCAGCTGCAAGAGTTTGGTCTCCTCAGGAGGCCAGGTTACCAATCAATGAACTCTCAACAATCTTCACGGCTCTTCAGAATTGGCTCCTTCTCATGCACGAGTCTTTCCTCAGGTTTTAATCTGTCAATGTTAAGGCCATAAAATGTCAATCAGGGGGAAACCAAGAGTTCTCTGGTGATGAAGAAGTATTCCCTCATTCTTTTTTCAGTGGAACACAATCATTGTACAGTGTCTGCCATTCTCATTTCGGGAGTTGAAAATGTAATTCTGGGCAACGTTCTCTCAATTAAGAGGTTTTCGATCAGATCACAGCACATTGGGGCTTGTAGATGTGATATGATGGCTTCCCATTTGAACTACAATCTCCCCAGTTACTGTGCCAGGCCAAAAGATTCCCAGGCAATTCTCAAAGATGTGCTAGTGGTACCTTGGTCTTTTCATCTGATGTACATGTTTCCTCCATTTGTTCTACTTCTTTGAGTGATAGCTTGAATAATGCATGAGAGTGTGCTAGTAATTTTTATTGCCGCATCTTGGCCATGCAGGACCTGGTTGCAGATCAAATTCAGATGTCCAACTCTTAGTCTTGGATTCTTCCATTACGAAACAATCTTCTGTCATCGAAAGGTTCTAAATTTAATGGTGTATAAATTTGAAAGTTTAGTTCTTCGCTAAAGAGGTTTTTCGGACACTTTAATTCAGGCGAGGAAACCAGTCTAGAAAAAGTTACCATTAGGTATGGCACGCTTTTATTTCCTGATATGACTCTAGGAGTTTTCATTGGAATTTTTTTCACATTCCTAGAATTTAAGTTTTTTTCCAGGATGGTCTTGATAAGGATTTATCTGTTAGTTCCTTAAAATGTCAGATCACTGCTCTTTCTGTATTATACCATAGAAGACTTGCTTTCCCCCATGAAGTCTCAATTTAGTTTTGCAAGTCTTACAAAGTGATCCTTGTGAACCTATGCTCTAACTGGATATTCAACTGTTGTTGTGAAGGTTTTCCTTCAGGACAAGGCTGTCCTAAAGACTCAGTTGTCTCTGCTCAGAATATTAATCAAGAGGTTGTTGTTCCTTCCTTATGCCCTTCTCCCAAAAATAGTAAGGAAAGGCTTTTACATATTTTGGATGTCAGTTGATTTTTTTTATTGTTTAAAAAAAATAGATATATCCTTTAATGTTCATTTCCCAGCTTTGCACAACCAACATTATTATATTAATACACTTTATAACCGCTAAACCACTAAATATCTGCCTATTTCTAAGCTCTTGAAGGCTGCCTCTTATCTCAGTGAACTGAATTAGTTTTTCACAGACAGATATATGTGTGCATATAGATAGCATGGTCCTCACTCCCATGTAGTTATTCATGAGTCAGCACTGATTGGCTAAAATGCAAGTCTGTAAAAAGAACTGAGGTAAGGGGACAGTCTGCAGAGGCTTAGAAACCAGGTAATCACAGAGGTAAAAAGTGTATTAATATAGCATTGTTAGTTATGCTAAACTGGGGAATGGGTAATAAAGGGATTATCTATCTTTCTCCTGTTAAGTGTAGTCAGTCCACGGGTCATCATTACTTCTGGGATATTAACTCCTCCCCAACAGGAAGTGCAAGAGGATCACCCAAGCAGAGCTGCTATATAGCTCCTCCCCTCTATGTCACACCCAGTCATTCTCTTGCACCCAACTAATAGATAGGATGTGTGAGAGGACTGTGGTGATTATACTTAGTTTTTATATCTTCAATCAAAAGTTTGTTATTTTAAAACAGCACCAGAGTGTGTTGTTCCTTCTCAGGTAGAATTTGAAGAAGAATCTACCTGAGTTTTTGGATGATTTTAGCCGGCGTAGCTAAGATTCATTTTGCTGTTCTCGGCCATTCTGAGGAGTGAGGTAAACTTCAGATCAGGGGACAGTGGGCAGGTTCACCTGCAAAGAGGTATGTTGCAGTATATTATTTTCTGAGGAATGGAATTGACTGAGAAAATACTGCCAATACCGATATAATGTAAGTTCAGCCTTAAATGCAGTAGTAGCAACTGGTATCAGGCTGTTATGTATATATGTTTACACTTCAGTATTCTGGGGAATGGCACTTCACTGGGATAATACTATATGCATATAACTTTTAGCCTAACTTGCAGTGGGAACGTCTAGCAGCAGGCTGTTTAATGACATTTCATATTATTTGATTTTAAACGTTTTGCTGGCATGTTAAATCGTTTAATTATCTGAGGTACTGGGTGAAAAATTGTTTTGGGCACTGTTTTTCCACTTGGCTGTCGTTTATTTTAATTTAAGACAGTTTACTGAACTTCCCTCACTGCTGTGTGTGAGGGGGAGGGGCCTATTTTGGCGCTTTTGCTACGCATCAGAAATTCAGTCACAAGTCTGTTTCTCTCCCTGCATGATCCGGATCGTCTCTACAGAGCTCAAGGGTCTTCAAAAATTATTTTGAGGGAGGTAATCACTCACAGCAGACCTGTGAGATTGTGCTTTGACTGTGATAAAAAACGTTTATATTTTGTACATTTTTTTCTGCTATTAAGGGTTAGTTATCCATTGCTAATGGGGGCAATCCTTTGCTAAATTTATGCCTTTACCGGGAAAAATTTGTTTTTTATAATTTCTCCGGTTCATTGTTATTCAACTGTCATAGTTTTTTTTTTTTTTTTTCTGTGCTTCTTAAAGGCACAGTGCGTTTTTCATATTACTTGTAAATTGAGTTGAAAAGTATTTCCAAGCTTGCTAGTTTAATTGCTAGTTTGTTAAACATGTCTGACTCAGAGGAATATCTCTGTGCTATATGTGCAAAAGCCAAGGTGGAGCCCAATAGAAATTTATGTACTAATTGCATTGATGCTACTTTAAATAAAAGTCAATCTGTACAAATTGAACATCATTCACCAAACAACGAGGGGGAAGTTATGCCGACTAACTTGCCTCACGTGTCAGTACCTGCATCTCCCGCTCGGGAGGTGCGTGATATTGTAATGCCGAGTACTTCAGGGCGGCCATTACAAATCACACTACAGGACATGGCTAATGTTATGACTGAAGTTTTGTCTAAATTACCAGAACTTAGAGGTAAGCGAGATCACTCTGGGGTGAGAACAGAGTGCGCTGATAATAATAGGGCCATGTCAGATACTGCGTCACAATTTGCAGAACTTGAGGACGGAGAGCTTCAATCTGCAGGTGACGGATCTGATCCAAATAGAGTGGATTCAGACATTTCAAATTTTAAGTTTAAACTAGAAAACCTCCGTGTACTGCTAGGGGAGGTATTAGCGGCTCTGAATGATTGTAACACCGTTGCAATCCCAGAGAAATTATGTAGGCTGGATAGATACTATGCAGTACCAGCGAGTACTGACGTATTTCCTATACCTAAGAGGCTTACAGAGATAATTACTAAGGAGTGGGATAGGCCCGGTGTACCCTTTTCTCCCCCTCCTGTATTTAGAAAAATGTTTCCAATAGACGCCACCACACGGGACTTATGGCAGATGGTCCCTAAGGTGGAGGGAGCGGTTTCTACTCTGGCTAAGCGTACCACTATCCCGGTGGAGGATAGCTGTGCCTTTTCAGATCCAATGGATAAAAAATTAGAGGGTTACCTTAAGAAAATGTTTGTTCAACAAGGTTTTATATTGCAACCCCTTGCATGTATTGCGTCTGTCACGGCTGCGGCCGCATTTTGGTCCGAGTCTCTGGAAGAGACTCTTGACTCAATAACTATAGATGAGATTTCAAATAAGCTTAAAACCCTTAAGCTAGCTAATTCATTTATTTCAGATGCCGTAGTACATTTAACTAAACTTACGGCTAAGAATTCCGGATTCGCCATTCAGGCACGTAGAGCTCTGTGGCTAAAATCCTGGTCAGCTGATGTTACTTCTAAATCTAAATTACTTAACATACCTTTCAAAGGGCAGACCTTATTCGGGCCCGGTTTGAAAGAAATTATCGCTGACATTACAGGAGGTAAAGGCCATGCCCTGCCTCAAGACAGAGCCAAACCTAGGGCTAGACAGTCTAATTTTCGTGCCTTTCGTAACTTCAAGGCAGGAGCAGCATCAACTTCCTCTGCACCAAAACAGGAAGGAGCTGTTGCTCGCTACAGACAAGGCTGGAAACCTAACCAGTCCTGGAACAAGGGCAAGCAGGCCAGAAAACCTGCTGCTGCCCCTAAGACAGCATGAATTGACGGCCCCCGATCCGGGAACGGATCTAGTGGGGGGCAGACTTTCTCTCTTCGCCCAGGCTTGGGCAAGAGATGTCCAGGATCCCTGGGCGTTAGAGATCATATCTCAGGGATATCTTCTGGACTTCAAGATCTCTCCCCCAAAAGGGAGATTTCATCTTTCAAGGTTGTCAACAAACCAAATAAAGAAAGAGGCGTTTCTACGCTGTGTACAAGATCTTTTGCTAATGGGAGTGATCCACCCGGTTCCGCGGTCGGAGCACGGACAGGGGTTTTACTCAAATCTGTTTGTGGTTCCCAAGAAAGAAGGAACCTTCAGACCAATCTTGGATTTAAAGATCTTAAACAAATTCCTAAGAGTTCCATCGTTCAAAATGGAAACTATTCGGACAATCTTACCCATGATCCAAAAGGGTCAGTACATGACCACAGTGGATTTAAAGGACGCTTACCTTCACATACCGATTCACAAAGATCATTACCGGTATCTAAGGTTTGCCTTCCTAGACAGGCATTACCAGTTTGTAGCTCTTCCATTCGGATTGGCTACGGCTCCAAGAATCTTCACAAAGGTTCTGGGCGCTCTTCTGGCGGTACTAAGACCGCGAGGAATTTCGGTGGCTCCGTACCTAGACGACATTCTGATACAAGCGTCAAGCTTTCAAACTGCCAAGTCTCATACAGAGTTAGTACTGGCATTTCTAAGGTCGCATGGGTGGAAGGTGAACGAAGAGAAAAGTTCTCTCTTTCCACTCACAAGAGTTCCCTTCTTGGGGACTCTTATAGATTCTGTAGAAATGAAGATCTACCTGACAGAAGACAGGTTAACAAAGCTTCAAAATGCTTGCCGTGTCCTTCATTCCATTCAACACCCGTCAGTGGCTCAATGCATGGAGGTAATCGGCTTAATGGTAGCGGCAATGGACATAGTACCCTTTGCACGCCTACATCTCAGACCGCTGTAATTGTGCATGCTAAGTCAGTGGAATGGGGATTACTCAGATTTGTCCCCTACTCTGAATCTGGATCAAGAGACCAGAAATTCTCCTCTATGGTGGCTTTCTTGGCCACATCTGTCCAGGGGGATGCCATTCAGCAGACTAGATTGGACAATTGTAACAACAGACGCCAGCCTACTAGGTTGGGGCGCTGTCTGGAATTCCCTGAAGGCTCAGGGATCATGGACTCAGGAGGAGAGTCTCCTTCCAATAAACATTCTGGAATTGAGAGCAGTTCTCAATGCCCTTCTGGCTTGGCCTCAGTTAACAACTCGGGGGTTCATCAGGTTTCAGTCGGACAACATCACGACTGTAGCTTACATCAACCATCAAGGAGGGACAAGAAGCTCCCTAGCGATGATGGAAGTATCAAAGATAATTCACTGGGCAGAGTCTCACTCTTGCCACCTGTCAGCGATCCACATTCCTGGAGTGGAGAACTGGGAGGTGGATTTCCTAAGTCGTCAGACTTTTCATCCGGGGGAGTGGGAACTTCATCCGGAGGTCTTTGCCCAAATACTTCGACTTTGGGGCAAACCAGAGATAGATCTCATGGCGTCTCGCCAGAACGCCAAGCTTCCTTGTTACGGGTCCAGGGACCCGGGAGCGGTCCTGGTAGATGCTTTGACAGCACCTTGGACCTTCGGGATGGCCTATGTGTTTCCACCCTTCCCGATGCTTCCTCGATTGATTGCCAGGATCAAACAGGAGAGAGCATCAGTGATTCTAATAGTGCCTGAGTGGCCACGCAGGACCTGGTATGCAGATCTAGTGGACATGTCATCCTGTCCACCTTGGTCTCTGCCTCTGAGACAGGACCTTCTAATTCAGGGTCCTTTCAAACATCAAAATCTAATTTCTCTGAAGCTGACTGCTTTGAAATTGAACGCTTGATTTTATCAAAGCGTGGATTTTCGGAGTCAGTAATTGATACCTTAATACAGGCTAGGAAACCTGTTACCAGAAAGATTTACCATAAAATATGGCGTAAATACTTACATTGGTGCGAATCCAAGAGTTACTCATGGAGTAAGGTTAGGATTCCTAGGATATTGTCTTTTCTACAAGAGGGTTTAGAAAAGGGTTTATCTGCTAGTTCCTTAAAGGGACAGATCTCAGCTCTGTCCATTCTTTTACACAAACGTCTGTCAGAAGTTCCAGACGTTCAGGCTTTTTGCCAGGCTTTGGCCAGGATTAAGCCTGTGTTTAAAACTGTTGCTCCACCATGGAGCTTAAATTTAGTTCTTAACGTTTTACAGGGTGTTCCGTTTGAACCCCTTCATTCCATTGATATTAAATTGTTATCTTGGAAAGTTCTGTTTTTAATGGCTATTTCCTCGGCTCGAAGAGTCTCTGAGTTATCGGCCTTACATTGTGATTCTCCTTATCTGATTTTTCATTCAGACAAGGTAGTTCTGCGTACTAAACCTGGGTTCTTACCTAAGGTAGTCACTAATAGGAATATCAATCAGGAGACTGTTGTCCCATCATTGTGTCCTAACCCTTCTTCAAAGAAGGAACGACTTCTACACAATCTGGATGTAGTTCGTGCCCTGAAATTTTATTTACAGGCAACTAAAGATTTTCGCCAAACTTCTTCCCTGTTTGTCGTTTATTCTGGACAGAGGAGAGGTCAAAAAGCTTCTGCTACCTCTCTCTCTTTTTGGCTTCGTAGCATAATACGTTTAGCCTATGAGACTGCTGGACATCAGCCTCCTGAAAGAATTACAGCTCATTCTACTAGAGCTGTGGCTTCCACTTGGGCCTTTAAGAATGAGGCATCTGTTGAACAGATTTGCAAGGCTGCAACTTGGTCTTCTCTTCATACTTTTTCCAAATTTTACAAATTTGACACTTTTGCTTCTTCGGAGGCTGTTTTTGGGAGAAAGGTTCTTCAGGCAGTGGTCCCTTCCGTATAAAGATCCTGCCTGTCCCTCCCGTCATCCGTGTACTTTAGCTTTGGTATTGGTATCCCAGAAGTAATGATGACCCGTGGACTGACTACACTTAACAGGAGAAAACATAATTTATGCTTACCTGATAAATTCCTTTCTCCTGTAGTGTGGTCAGTACACGGCCCGCCCTGTTTTTTATGGCAGGTCTAAATTTTTAAATTATACTCCAGTCACCACTGCACCCTATAGTTTCTCCTTTCTCGTTAGGTTCTCGGTCGAATGACTGGGTGTGACGTAGAGGGGAGGAGCTATATAGCAGCTCTGCTTGGGTGATCCTCTTGCACTTCCTGTTGGGGAGGAGTTAATATCCCAGAAGTAATGATGACCCGTGGACTGACTACACTACAGGAGAAAGGAATTTATCAGGTAAGCATAAATTATGTTTTTTAAACAATAACAGGAAGTGCACCATTTTGAAACAACTGTGTACCTGTAGCTCACTGAATTATAGGAAGAACTACCAGAGAAAAAGTTTGTTTATTTAGAAACAACCCCCCCCCACTAATATATTTTGAAAGATTCCTTTTCAGGTAGAAGAGAGGCAATATTCAAGTATCCTGTTCCTTTTAAATAGCTTTCATAGTATTGTAAAAAAAAATATATCTGCATTGAAAAACTGTTTGTTTAATAGTAAATTAAAACGTAAGTTTTATTTATAGGGACATAGTGATGGGAAATGTTAAGTGAATAAATGCATGGGTAAAGTCCTGCTCGCAAGCCGTAAGCCTTAAAGCTTCCATGTAGGAAACTGCTAGAGTGGCAGCAATGTGCAGCTGCTACTTGTGATTGGCTCACTGGCAGAACTGGACTTTACATATGTGTTTAATCACATTGTGGTGGTGAAATACAAAGCAACCTAGGATCACTAATGGGAAAAATTCTAACAAATGAAAAATAGAATTTCCATTTAATGTTATCATTAGTGTAAACAATGAAGAGCATGTTGGTGACAGAATGGCAGCAATCACTCTGCAGGCGACTGAAAGGCTCAGGTAACCTCTAAACTTTTATAACGGGAGCTGTTCCAGGGTTGATTTGTGTTTTTTTTTATAAATAATAATTTATATTTTTTACTTTTGTTCAAGCTAAAAAAAAGGTGTACAGGAAGCAATATTATGCTGGATTCTCACACTTAATTTGCATACATATTAAACCCATTTGACTGTTGCACGTATATCACTTTGATGGCACGCCATTCATTTATTTGAGCAGGATTTCTATTTGGCAGATGTACTCTTATATTTAGGTGTTGTATAAATATTATGTAATGTTTTTCATGAGACATATGAGACACAGCTGAGCAATACAGTGTGTGAAGTCATTTTCATTTGTATAATCCCCAAAAAAGTAATTAAATGTAGATAGATACTGAATTGAAGTGGCATTTTAGGCAAATGTGATATTATACACATGAAATAACAAATACATTAAATTGTTTTGCATGAAATATTTTGTGTGTCTGAAGGTCTGTTAAAATCCTTGCATTGGTTTCCTTGAAAAGCCAACAACAGATCTGTCTATTAAAGATTTTTGTTTGTTTTTCATTTGTTTAAAATAGGTTTCACAGCTGTATTGTTTGCTATTTTGATTGGTTTTACTAATTAAAGGGATAGTAAAGTCCAATTGAAAGGTCAAATGGGGCATGTAATTTTAAATAACTTTAGTTTTATCTTCAAATTTGCTTTGTTCTCTTGGTATTCTTAGTTGAAAGCTAAAACTAGGTAGGCTTATATGCTAATTTCCAAGCCATTAAATGCCGCCTCTTATCTGAATGCATTTGGCAGTTTTTCACAACTAGAGGGCATTAGTTCATGTGTTTCATATAGATAACATTGTGCTCACGCAAGTGGAGTTATTTAGGAGTCAGCACTTACTGCCTGAAATGCAAGTCTGTCAAAAGATCTGAGATAAGGAGGTAGTCAGCGAAAGCTTAGATACAAGGTAATTACAGAGGTAAAAAATATATTTATATAACAGTGTTGGTTATGCAAAACTGGGGAATGGTAAATAAAGGGATGATCTATCTTTTGAAACAATACAATTTTTGGCGTTTACTATCCCTTTAAAATGGCAGCTCTTCTTATGGATGGCAATAATGAAGCCAAAAATCACCAGAGCTGCTAAATAATTTTTCTGCATGCGAATACTGGTGGATCAGAATGGGGAGCACAAATCTAATTTAACATTGAAGATGTGATTTTAAAAACGGTATTACTTTCTTTCTGCTACATATTGTAACAAATAGCTGTAATCGGAGTAAAAACAACAAACACAGCCCATTTAAAAACATAGGAATTTTAAACCAGTCTTGTTTGTTTATTATTATAATTTTGGACAGAGAGGTTACAATCACTTAAAACGCTGTATTTCATAAGTTGCATTAAATAGGGAGTAGTATAACGGAAGGAAGGATTAGTAGTAAAGAGAGTTTGTATGTGTTAGAGAGCTGGAAATATACATAGCTGCAGCCAAGCTGAAACATGTAAACCGCCCCTGAGCTTCTGCTGGGTTTGAAGGAGAGTTGCCTGTCAGCAAATGCAGGGACAGTGTGCTTCTTGGTCTCTGATTGGCTAGTATAGCTGTCATTCTTTTTTGATCTCTGTACTGGAGTGGCTTAATGCTATTTTATGCTCTGATTGGCCAATACACCTTGCTGTCCCTTCTGGTATTTAACCTATTAATCAGATGTAATAGCTCTATAATTCCTATTTTATTTGAATAAACATGCTCACAGAGTTAACTATAGGATAGACGGTGGCATAAGAGGTACATGATTTTTGTTTAGATTGCCTCTACAGCATTATGTTTAAAGGGACATGAAAACCAAATTTCTTTCCTAAGATATGGTGAGTCCACGACGTCATCATTTACTGTTGGGAATATCACTCCTGGCCAGCAGGAGGAGGCAAAGAGCAACACAGCAAAGCTGTTAAGTATCACTTCCCTTTCCACAAACCCCAGTCATTCTCTTTGCCTTGGTGCATGGAGGATGGTTCAGGCACCATCCTTACAAAATTGATCTGATGGTCACTTCATTGGACATCGTTCCCTTGGTTCGATTCCATTTGAGAGTTCTGCTGTTATGCATGCTCAGATAGTGGAATGGGGATCATGTGGATCTGTCTCGTAGTATAGATCTAGATCGACATGAAATTTTCTCCTGTGGTGTTTTCCTCAGGACCATCTGTTTCAGGACACATGTTTCCAGAGACAATCCTGGGTAATAGGGACCACAGACGCCAGCCTGTTAAGCTGGGGACTATGGACTCGGGTGGTGTCTGCTCTCCCCATAACCATCTTGGAGAACGATCTTCAATGCTCTGATGGCTTGGCCTCAGTTAACTTTATCCCGGGTTATCAGGTTTTAGTTGGACAGTTTCACCTCCGTGGTTTACATAAACCACCTGGGAGGAACCTGGAGTTCCTTAACCATGATAGAGGTGGCGTGGTTTGTTAAGTGAATGGACGCTCACGTTTGCTGTCTATTTTCTATCCACTTCCAGGAGTGGATACTGGGAGCAGACTTCTTAAGCAGCCTGTCATTATCCGGGGAGTGGGCGCTCCTCTCAGAGGTGTTCTCCAGGTTAACCCTCAAATGGAGGGTGCTGGAGTTGGATCAGATGGCAGTGCGCCAAGCTTCCAAGGTTCGTTTAAGGGTCAAGATATCAACAGGCTGCCCTGATAGATTCTTTGGCGTTTTCCTTGGATTTTCAGTTTGACATACCTGTTTTTCACAGTTTGCTCTCCATCCACGAGTCATTTCTCTTATCAAATGGGAGAGAGCATCAGTAATTTTAATAGTTCCTGCATGGCCTTGCAGGATCTGGTATGCAGACCTGGAGGAGATGTCATTTCTTCCACCTTGGAGGTTGTCCCTGAGGAAGGTCTTTTTAACTCAGGGTCCATTCCTTCCTCCAAATTTCTTTTCTCCGACACTGGCTGCTTGGAGATTGAATGCTTAGTTCTGTCTTAGCGTGTCCTTTCTGAGTTGGTCACTGAGACCATGATTCAGGCTTGCAAGCCTGTTCCTAGAAAGTTTTTCCATAAGGTATGGCGTTAATACCTTTTTTGAGTGAATCCAAGGGCTACTCTTGGAGTAGGGATAGGATTCCTAGGATTTTGTCTTTTCTCCAGGAAGATCTGGAGAAGGTCAGATTTCTGCATTATCTGTTTTGTTTCACAAATGTCTGCCGGATGTGCTAGATGTTCAATCCTTTTGTCAGGATCTGTACAGAATCAGGCCTGTGTCTAAGTCTGTTGTTCCTCCTTGGAGCCTTAACCTTGTTCTTAAAGTTTTGCAGTAGGCTCCGTTTGAGCCTTTGCAGTCCATAGAAATTCGGTTTTGTTTCTTTACAGTGTGATTCGCATTTTCTTATTTTACATTCTGATAAGGCGGTTCTTCGTACAACGTTAGCCAGGAAATTATTGTTCCTTCTCTATGTCCTAACCCTTCTTCTCATAAGGAACGTTTGTTGCACAACCTGGATGGTGTGCGTGCTCTGCAATTCTACCTACAGGCGACTAAGGCTTTTTGCCAGTCCTCTGCCCTATTTGTTTTTTTCTCAGGAATTCGTAAGGGTCAGAAATCTTCTGATACTTTTCTTTCTTTGTAGGCAGGATCAGACTGATATACTACAGGAAAGTTCAACTCTGTGAAAAGCATTACTGGGCTAAAAGAAGTTGCACCCAGGTGGTAAATCGCCATAGAACAGTCTAACAATGGTATTGAGCTGGTTGTTCGTTCCTGTTAGTGCACTTCTCTCTGTGTGTACTTCTCTTTCTGTATGGTTGAGAAGTATAATTCATTTTGTTTATGAGACTGCTGGTTAGCAGCCTCCTGAGAGAATTATAGCTCTTTTCATGAGAACTGTTGCATCTTCTTTGGCCTTCAACAATGAAGTTTCGGTGGACCAGATTTGCAAGGCTGCAACTTGGACTTTTCTGCATAATTTTTCCAAATTGGATAATTTTGCCTCGGCTGAGGTTTCCTTTGGGAGAAAGGTTTTTCAAGCGGTGGTGCCTTCTGTTTAGGTCTGCCTATCTTGTCCCTCCCTAGTCATCTGTGTCCTCTAGCTTGGGTATTGGTTCCCAACAGTAAATGATGACGTTGTGGACTCATCATATCTTAGGAAAGAAAACAAAATGTATGCTTACCTGATAAATTTATTTATTTACGGAGAGTTTACGACCCTGCCCTTTTTATTAAGACAGTTAATTATGACTAAACGCCAGGCACCTTTACACCTTTGTATTTTTCCTTTTTCCATTTCCCTTTGTCGAATGACTGTGGTTTGTGGGAAAAGAAGTGATACTTAACAGCTTTTCTCTGGTGCTCTTTGTCTCCTCCTGCTGGCCAGGAGTGATATTCCCAAAAGTAAATGATGACGTCGTAGACTCACCATATCTGGAAATAAATAAATTTATCAGGTAAGCATACATTTTGTTATTTTCTTTCATGATTCAAATAGAACGTCATTTTAAATAACTTTCCCAATTTATTTCTATTATCTAATTTGTTTAGTTGTCTTTGTGTCCTTTGTTTAAAAGTATACCCAGGTAGACCCAGAAGCTGCTGATTGGTGACTGCACATGTAAGCATCTTTTCATTGGCTTTCAGCTTACTCCCAGTAGTGCTTTGCTGCTCCTTCGTCAAAGAATAACAAGAGAAATAAAGCACATTAGATAATAGAAGTAAATTAGAAAGTTGTTTAAAATTGTATAATGAACTATCTGAATCATGAAAGTTTAATTTTGGGTTTCATGTCCCTTTAACTTCAGCAGTTTACAATGTGCCACATTATTTCTAGCTAGTATTTGTTTTCAGCAATTGATGTTATTATTGATGTGCAGGTTTCCACTGTAAGTGAGGGCTGTAATCTGTTACAGAGTTTGGTTAGCTTGTATTTCTGTGTTTTTTCACACATTGTGATGGCTGATCCTAAAACATTACTGCTATTTCCCTCTCTTTGTCCATCTTTCTGTTTCTATCACTCTTTCTCTGTTTCTCTCTATCTTTCTTTCTTTCTTTCTTTCTTTCTTTCTTTCTTTCTTTCTTTCTTTCTTTCTTTCTTTCTTTCTTTCTTTCTCTTTTTGCTTCTTTCTCTCTCTGTTTCTCTCACTCTCTCTGTGTATTATGCATTCTCTCTTTTTATTGTATACGGATGTATGTTCTAGACGTTGCCCCACTTTTCATTTTAAGTGACTTTTCAGGTCACTTCTATTGTGAAATTGACTTCGTTTTTTTTGTATCCTTTGTTGAAATTCATACCTAGGTAGGCTTTGCAGAAGTAATGCACTACTGGGTGCTAGCTGCTGATTTGTGGCTACACCCATATACCTCTTGTAATTGGGTCACCAGATGTGCTCAGCTAGCTCCCACAATGTATGTAATCCTATTGCATGGGTTAAACAGACAGTAATATAAAAGCAATATTACAATAATAACATATTACAGCTTTTTATATTTTGCACTTTTAACCACAACCAATTATGTGTAATAGCACATTAGATGGTTTTCTTTTTCCCCTTTAAAAATAGCTAATGTGTACAAATAAATGTATTGGTTTGTGTTACGTTTTCTTCCATTCATTAAGAGGGGCCAAATATTTTTGCTTTTACCTATTTTGCTTTGTCTAAGGCCACATACAATCTAGAGCCTCCTCTGATTATGGGATTGAATACAATCTAAAGCACTGTTTGTAGGATAACCTTGGGTGAGAGCAGGTAAAATATCCATGTTTATTAATCAGCTGATTATTTCCCCTGTGCTCTAGTTCAGATAACCTCAAAATGTGACCTGTTAGGGAGGCCCGAGTACAAGTTTGAAAACCAGTGACCTATAGGAATCAGTGAGCTGTATACTGAGGATGGAGGGCATTGTAAATGGTACAAGATATATATATAGCTTAGAAGACAAAAGGGGGAGAGGCAATATCATACAAAGCCTAAAGTATATTAAAGGGACAGTAAACACGTTGCTATTGTAATGTAAAATGTTTATTAAGAGTAGTAGACAAATGTGTGTAGCCACCAATCAATACTTGGCTCCCAGTAGTGCATTTTTGCTGCTGAGAATATGCACATATTCTTTTCAGCAAAAGGTACCTAGGAGAACAAAGCAAATTTGATAATAGAAGTGAATTTAAAAACTACATGAATCATGAAATTACTAGTATATAAATTATACTACTAGTATTTATGTGCTTGTTTTGGGATGGATTGGAGTGGGTGGAGCTATGCAAACTATAAATGACAAATAGATCCTTTACGTTTATTTTATTATTTAAAATAGCTGATTATGCCTGTTGAAACCATCATCTATACTGAAAATATAATTATGTTTGTATTCTCTATAGAACAGCTACATAAACATGAGAAATGAGCATCAATTAACTTTATAGTGTGGGTTAAGAAAGTGAGAGATTCATTTTATAGCTGGTTGTGCTCATTGAACCCCCTGCCTTAAAGGGACATGAAACCTAAAGTAATGTGGAACACAATAGAGGAATTCAAATTTTACAGTACAATATCCCTTTAATTTTGATTTAGTCGCAAACAGAAACACTTCATTTGTCTGGGTGTGATGATATTAATAACTGGAAAGCTTAGTATAATAGACTGCAAATTATGACTTTGATTACTTTTAAAAGATCATATACCCACACAAATATTGGTAGGCTACAGGCTCGGATGGAGCATAGGGCATACAGAGCATTTGATTGGTGTACTCGGGCCTGTTGTCTTATCCCTGCCCAGTTGCCAGCGTTGTTATATGTGCAAGATGCAGGGCCAACCTATATCTGTGAGCCAAAGAAGGCCCGGCCTTGTCACACTCAGATGCCCATTATTTTTAAGTAACTGTGACTACACAGGCTGATGAGCAATAAACAGTTATTCTTTATTTAAATGTGAACTTCAATGGCTTCTGTTTTTTTTATTACATTTCACTTTTTACTATTTAATTAAAGTGAATTTACAAAATACCGTGCTACAATAGTGTTACACTATTTGTAATTCAAACTAGTACATTCTACTTTTCATTTTTGGGTACAGTTAAGTAACAAAAGTGTGGGGACTGGGAGCTGCTCTTAAATAAGTCTGGTGTAAACATATGTTCCCACAGCACCATTACATTTTCAAAGCTTTATTGGAACATACAGATCCAGGCCATCATGGCAGGATTTAGGGTGATTGAACCCGAAACGTCACCTATGATGTCCTGGACCTGTATGTTCCAATAAAGATTTGACAATGTCTTGGTTCTGTGGGAGTATATCTTTACATTGGATCTCTGTGGGGTGTATGCAGCTACCCTGTCCCAGACGTGCACATGAGATAAGGAGTTGGTAAGGTGATGTATACATTTGTATTGATACTTAACCCCCTCCTGCCCTTAGGACGTTCTATTCTTTCCTAACGGCACTGGGCTTTAACGCCATTAGGACGGCATAGAACGTCTTAGCCTTTTAGCTGTACTGAAGCCGAAGTCGCTTCCTGAATGGGCTCGCGGGCTGGAGGGCGTGCTTAGCATCATAGGCACTCCCCCCAGACACAAGCCCATCATTGAAATCACGGGATTACATGAAGGATCGTGTGATTGAACTTTTTAATTTATTTGTTGACATCATAAAGAGATCTAGGTCAGGGGGTAGCTTTCTGCCGTGGAGCAACGAATTTCAACGGCATATCCTTGTTGCCATCTGGAAGTTCCCCTGTTATTAATTATTTGTATAGTGCCAGCATATATATATATATGTACAGTTTACCCATATAAATGCAATGCATATGCAACAGTATTACCCGGGACTAAGACAGTAGATATTGATACAGGAAGAGATTTGCCCTGTTTAAAGTACTAAAATGTAGTTGTTTGGAAATAAATAAGAGAGAAGATATTGGGTTTACTTCATTGATACGTCTTAGCTGCTTTGACAATTTTAATATCTGTATAGAAAGTATTTTTTTATGTATGATGTTGTGGAACTTTTAGGAGACTGTATGATAAGCACCTCTGAATACGTTTATTTTTTTATAGAATGCTTGAAGCTATAAAAGTTTAGATACTATTTTGTCTAACACAGACTGAGAGTTGTGTATTCAGTATTACTAAAAAAATTATACCCAGAATTATCCGTTGCCCAGTTATATCCATCAGGCTTTTCAAGAGCTGTGTACATTTTCTAACAAAATGATAGTAAATTATTGGAAAAAAAAGGTTTTAATACAGTGTTTTATTGTTGATAAATTCCATGTCCATTTAAAGGGATAGTCTACAATAGATTTGTTATTGTTTTATAAAATAGATAATCCCTTTATTACCTATTCCCCAGTTTTGCATAACCAACACAGTTACATTAATACACTTTTTACCTCTGTGATTACCTTGTATTTAAACATCTTCTGACCGCCCCCCGATCACATGACTTTTGATTTATTATCTATTAACCTGCATTTTAGCCAACAAGTACTGTGTTGTGCTGACTCTTAAATAACTCCACGGCCATGAGCACAATGTTATGTATATGGCCCACATGAACTAGCAGTCTTTTGTGGCGAAAGCTAATAAAAAAACATGTGATAAGAGGCTGTCTGTAGTGGCTTAGAAACAGGCAGAAATTTAGAGGTTTAAATGTTATAAAGTATATTAATATAACAATGTTAGTTGTGCAAAGCTGGGGAATGGGTAGTTAAGGCGTTATCTATCTACAATAACAATTGTTGACTGTCCATTTAATGGTTAAATGATCACCTTTATTTAAAGTGACAGTCTATTCAAAGCTAAACTTTAGTGATTCAGATGCTGAAACCTAGGTAGTCTCATATGCTAATTTCTAAGCCCTTGAAGGCTACCTCTTATCTCAGGGCATTTAGACAGTTTTTTACAGCTAGACAGGGCTAGTTCATGTGTGCCATATAGATATCATTGTGCTCACTCCTGTGGAGTTATTTAGGAGTTTGCCTGAAATGCGAGTATCTCAAAAGAACTAAAAAAGGGGCAGTCTGTAGAGGCTTAGATACAAGGTAATCACAGAGGTAAAAAGTGTATTAATATAACTGTGTTAGTTATGCAAAACTAGGGAATGGGTAATAAAGGGATTATCTATCTTTGTAAACAATAAAAATTCTGGAGTAGACTGTCCCTTTAATTAACGTATTTTACTTATTTTTGCTATCGTCTGATGTGTTTTACATACACCCCTTAAATGACATCATACTGGAGAAGTGAATTAAAATTCTGAACAGGTGGGTGGTTTGCATGCAAGAAATGTCTGCCATAGCCCACTGTTGCTGTTTCTGTTTTTTTGTTTTTAACCAATAATTTTATATGTGGTTCCTCGCTTGTGGGTTTTTTGGTGTGGAAATGTGAACTCTAGAAGCAGAACCCTAAGATGTTTGCACTTTGTATTATTATTATTATTATCTTTTTTTAATCACTTTCAATTCTCAGGTTAAGAAATTTTTGTAATTGTATTCTTTATTCTTCTCAGTTATATATCTGGATACATACACAGCATTGCTTCATATTATTAAATCATTGTTAATCTTTTGCTAAGCAGGGATAGTTTTCTTGCGACAGGTGTTCTGGATCTGCAGTCTTTGTACAGGTGCATTCTTGGTGTGGGTGTAATCTGGGGAATTCTGCCAAGTGAAGCCATTTCTATAGAAATTTACAAACTGTTTAATTGAGTGCCATCACAACAGCGGGAATGTATAAACAAAGGTGCTAGGGATAGCCAGAGAATAGGAATTAAGTCATGTATTGGGTCATTTTCAAAGTCATGCTTCAGTGTGCTTTTTTTTAAATTTAAATAAATGATTGACTAGTTATTTTCAATATAGTATTCATTTTCATGTATGAGTCTGAAATGGAAAATGATTTGCTCATATTTTACATTTTTATGTACATTGCAAACATCTGATTACTGTAAAGAACAATCTAATACATTTACTAAATGTATAAATGACCCCCATTATTCCAGAGCTTAGTCATTTCAGCAAATTTACAATGTGAAAAAGAAGTATAACCATATTGGTAGAAGACAAATGACCTCTGCAGGTGCATTTTTCGCGAGTAGATTGACGCAGATATCCATGTGTAATAAATATCATTTTAGCTTGACTTTGTACAAACACAAATATTTTTTAGTGTATTTGTTGGTCCACTGCATTCTACTTATTACATAAAGCTGTGAATTAATCTGTGAAGACACGGATCGGTGGTGGAAACAAGGTCTTTCAGGTGTAGGGAAAAATACAGTAAACTGAGTCAAAATGATCATGGGGTTAATTAATCCTATGTTTTTTATATTTTTTTTATTGTAATAATATGCCATACAATTCTTTGTTTCTAATTAGGATTATAAAACCTCAAACTCAGAGCTATCTCTCACATTTGAAACACTTATTAGTGGCTGTATTTTCACAAGCAGTTCTACTAATAAAGTTATAAATTCTATAATGTATTCTAGAATATTGTTTTTCTATTCCAGAGCATAGGTGAATTGATCAGCTGATGGGTGAGAGCCGGTTTAGTAAACATGGCTACTGATCAGCTGATTATTTCCCCTGTGCTCTAGTTCAGATATGGAGTTCTTGCTTATTTATTGGTGTGCCCTGGGGAATGGAGTTTGGAAAAACACTGTTCTAGAAGGTTTTATTGTACATAAACAATATTTATTTCACATTACTTTGTTAAAAAAATAAATATATAATACTTAAAAACATATTTAAAGTTGTTAACTAGGTTTTCACAGGTGTTACAATTTTTGTGACTGAGGAGGAGTAAAACAATGTTTGTATTTTGTTTTAGTAAATGTTTACAGTATATTAATATTAGTATTTTTTATCTTGCCTTCAAACCCTGGGTGAAAATAAACATGATTTTCTTCTTAAATGGGAAGAGTCCACAGCTATATTCATTACTTTTGGAAATTCAGAACCTAGCCACCAGGAGGATGCAAAGACACCTCCCCCACTTCCCTCATCCCCTAGTCATTCTTTGCCTTTCATCACAGAGTTACTCCCTGTTGTTTTTCCCCCGGCATCTCCTGGTTGACTGGTCTGCCAGGAGTTGTGAGATTCTCGCCGTTTTTCCTGTAAGGTACAGGATGTTCCGGGAGGCTGATCCTTTAAGGGTCTTGGTGATATTATCACTTCTCATCCTAAGGGCTTGTAGGCTGGAGAGGTAGCTCAGCCTGTAAAATACCCTGACTTCATCAGCCCTTCATCCTTCAAATGGAGCCTGTTACGTGTAATCCTGTGACCTTAGCAGGGGGGGGGGATTTTCCCCTTCGACTCTCTAAGAGATCTAGCCTTTGGGGTTTAGAAGTAGAGGGTCCTGGTTTCAGACGCTCCCCCGGGTGCTGATTGCCCTTTTCTTAGGCCTGTTAAGATGTCTTTCTAGACTCTCTGGTCTCAACCTATTTCAAGCGTCCAGTGCCCAGGGTGCTATTCTCTGTATGAGGTGACTTGCCAGTTCCTCAGGGGGTTTGAACTTTGATCTCGGGTTCTGGGGGTTTAGTTTTTGACCATGTCTCTTGTCTGAGAGTTCGAAGTCCAGACCTGAATCGGTCCTGGCTGGTTCGGTTTCCAACCTTTAGGTTTGAAGACATTAGCTTGTCCATTCTGGTATCTACCTGAAGGTTAGCTTGCGGTCTTTCGGTAGGATTTGTCAGTGGTCGTCAGGGGCAGTTATTGCACCTTGATGTGGGCTCGTGGTTGTCTGTTCCACTGAGCTGTCGGTATGACCAAATGGTCTCTTATCACTTGGTTCACCGTTCTCTCATCCCTTCTCCATGCCTATGGCTGTGGAAGCGGTTCCTTTGCGTTTGTCCTCCTTCGGGGAGTTTTCTGTATACAGTTTTCCATTGAAGCCCCGAGGTCCTGCTCTTCTCGTTTCCGAGGGATTCTGTCTTTCTTGCATGCTAGAGATCCTGGGGCTGGATTCTAGTACTGGGACGCTGTGGATAAGTGTCTATCTCTCTGGTTTGGAACCAGAGCACATAGTATTTCCATCATGGCTTGTGGTAGCAAGCGTGATTTAAATTATGGTCAGAGTTGTTCCCCCATGGGGTCGATGCCTATTAGGCCCCTCCCTTTTCTTCTAAGGTGTGGTCAGAAGAATTTTATATTCTTTGTTTCTTTCATGTAATTGGCAAGAGTCCATGAGCTAGTGACATATGGGATATACAATCCTACCAGGAGGGGCAAAGTTTCCCAAACCTCAAAATGCCTATAAATACACCCCTCACCACACCCACAATTCAGTTTTACAAACTTTGCCTCCTATGGAGGTGGTGAAGTAAGTTTGTGCTATGATTTCTACGTTGATATGCGCTTCTCAGCATTTTGAAGCCTGATTCCTCTCAGAGTACAGTGAATGTCAGAGGGTTCTGAAGGGAGTATCACCTATTGAATGCAATGGTTTTCCTCACGGGAGATCTATTTCATAGGTTCTCTGTTATCGGTCATAGAGATTCATCTCCTACCTCCCTTATTCAGATCGGCGATATACTTTCATATTCCATTACCTCTATTGATAACTGTTTCAATTCTTTTTTCAATTGACTGCTTCTTCATTAAATTTCACAGGCAAAATTAGGCTTGAGAGGGCGCAAAATGCCAAAGTTTATTGCGTCATTCTTGGCGCGATAATTTTTTATTAGCACGAAGGTACGTCCGATGATGCAAAATAATAATTTCCGGCGTCTTAGTTGACGCCGAGTTCCTTGCACAAGGTTGCGTCTTCAATGACGCGAGTGTGTCATTTCCAGATGTTGTTAACGGCAAAAAAAATTCAGTTTGCGTTGTGCATCATACTTGGTGCCAAATAATTTCATTATTTTAAACCCCATCCCTATATGCCTCTTGCCTTTTCTATATCAGAGGGCTATGCTGTTTGTATTTTTTCCCATTCCTGAAATTGCCATATAAGGAAATTGATAATGTTGCTTTATATGTTGTTTTTTCTCTTACATTTGCAAGATGTCTCAGTCTGATCCTGTCTCAGAAACCACTGTTGGAACCCTGCTGCCTGATAACAGTTCTACCAAAGCTAAGTGCATTTGTTGTAAATTTGTGGAGATTATATCTCCAGCTGTGGTATGTAATAGTTGTCATGATAAGCTTTTACATGCAGAGAATGTGTCCATCAGAAATAGTACAATGCCTATTGTTCCTTCAACATCTAATGCACATTATATACATGTGAATATAAAAGATTTTATTGCTGATGCGATTCAGAAGACTTTGTCTGCCATCCCGCCTTCTAATAAACGTAAAAGGTCTTTTAAAACTTCTCATAAGGTTGATGAAATTTCAAATGACTGACAACATACTGAATTATCCTCCTCTGATGAGGATCTATCTGATTTAGGAGATCCTTCCTCAGATATTGACACTGACAAATCTACTTATTTATTTAAAATGGAGTATATTCGTTCCTTGTTAAAAGAGGTGTTGATTACATTTGATATTGAGGAAACTAGTCCTCTTGATATTAAAACTAGTAAACGTTTAAATTCTGTTTATAAACCTCCTGTGGTTACTCCAGAGGTTTTTCCAGTTCCTGATGCTATTTCTGATATGATTTCTAAGGAATGGAATAGGCCTGGTACTTCTTTTATTTCTTCTTCAAGGTTTAAAAAATCTTATCCTTTGCCAGCAGTTAGATTAGAGTTTTGGGAAAAGATCCCCAAAGTTGATGGGGCTATTTCTACTCTTGCTAAACGTACTACTATTCTTGTGGAAGATAGTACTTCTTTTAAAGATTATTTAGATAGGAAACTTGAATCCTATATAAGGAAAGCGTATTTATATTCTGGCCATCTTCTTAGGCCTGCCATTTCTATGGCTAATGTTGCAGCTGCATCAACTTTTTGGTTGGAAAGTTTAGCGCAACAGGAAATGGATCCTGATGTGTCCAGCATTGTTCGCTTGCTTCAACATGCTAATCATTTTATCTGTTATGCCATTTTTGATATCATCAAAATTGATGTTAAATATATGTCTTTAGCTATTTTAGCTAGAAGAGCTTTGTGGCTCAAATATTGGAATGCTGACATGGTATCTAAGTCTAGATTACTATCTCTTTCTTTCCAAGGTAATAAGTTATTTGGTTCTCCGTTGGATTCGATTATTTCAACTGTCACTGGGGGAAGGGAGTTTTTTTGCTTCAGGATAAAAGACCTAAGGGTAAATCTAAAGCTTCTAACCGTTTTCGCTCCTTTCGACAAAGTAAGAAACAGAACCCTAATCCTTCCCCCAAAGAATATGGTTCCAATTGGAAACCTTCTTCAAGTTGGAGTAAATCCAAGCCATTTAAGAAAACAAAGCCAGCCTCCAAGTCTGCATGAAGGTGCGGCCCTCATTCCAGCTCAGCTGGTAGGGGGCAGATTAAGATTCTTCAAAACATTTGGGCAGATTCTGTCTCTCAAGGGTACCGAATAGGATTCAGAGTAAGACCTCCTGTGAGAAGATTTTTTTTCTCACGCATCCAAGCAAATCCAGTAAAGGCTCAGGCTTTTCTTAAGTGTGTTTCTAACCTGACGCTTTCAGGGGTAATCATACCAGTTCCGTTTCAGGAACGGGGTCTGGGGTTTTATTCAAATCTATTCATTGTCACAAAGAAAAAATTTTTCATTCAGGCCGGTTCTGGATCTGAAAATTTTGAATCATTATGTAAGAGTGCCAACTTTCAAAATGGTGACTATAAGGACTATTCTGCCTTTTGTTCAGCAAGGGCATTATATGTCCACAATAGACTTACAGGATGCATATCTTCATAATATTCCGATTCATCCAGACCACTATCAGTTTCTGAGATTCTCTTTTCTAGACAAGCATTACCAATTTGTCGCTCTTCCATTTGGCCTAGCGACAGCTCCAAGAATCTTTTCAAAGGTTCTCGGTGCCCTACTCTCTGTAATCGGAAAACGGGGTATTGCGATGTTTCCTTATTTGGATGATATCTTGGTACTAGCTCAGTCTTTACATTCTGCAGAATCTCACACGAATCAACTAGTGTTGTTTCCTCAAAGACATGGTTGGAGGATCAATTTACCCAAAAGTTCCTTGATTCCTCAGACAAGGGTCACCTTTTTAGGTTTCCAGATAGATTCAGTGTCCATGACTCTGTCTCTAACAGACAAGAGACTATTAAAATTGGTTTCAGCTTGTCAGAACCTTCAGTCTCAATCATTCCCTTCAGTAGCTATGTGCATGGAAGTTTTAGGTCTCATGACTGCAGCATCGGACGCGATCCCCTTAGCTTGTTTTCATATGAGACCTCTCCAGCTTTGTATGCTGAACCAATGGTGCAGGGATTATACAAATATATCACAATTAATATCTTTAAATCCCAATGTTCGACTCTCTTTGACTTGGTGGTTAGATCACCATCGTATAGTTCAAGGGGCCTCTTTTACCTGGACTGTGATCACAATGAATGCAAGTCTTTCAGGTTGGGGAGCCGTCTGGGGATCTCTGACAGCACAAGGGGTTTGGAAATCTCAAGAGGCGAGGTTACCAATCAATATTTTAGAACTCTCTGCTATTTTCAGGGCTCTTCAGGTTTGGCCTCTGTTGAAGAGAGATCCGTTTATTTGTTTTCAGAAAGACAATATCACAACTGTGGCATATGTCAATCATCAGGGGGGGACTCACAGTCCCCAAGCTATGAAAGAAGGATCTCGGATACTTGCTTGGGTGGACTACAGCTCCTGTCTAATTTCTGCGGGTTCATATCCCATGTATAGACAATTGGGAAGCGGATTATCTCAGCCGTCAGACTTTACATCCGGGGGAGTGGTTGCTCCATCCAGATGTGTTTTCTCAGATTGTTCAGATGTGGGGTCTTCCAGAAATAGATCTGATGGCTTCCCATCTAAACAAGAAACTACCCAGGTACCTGTCCAGGTCCAGGGATACTCAGGCGGAAGCGGTGGATGCGCTAGCAGTTCCTTGGTGTTACCAACCTGCTTATATCTTCCCGCCTATGGTTCTTTTTCCAAGAGTGATTTCCAAGATCATCATGGAACAATCGTTTGTGTTGCTGGTAGCTCCAGCATGGCCTCACAGGTTTTGGTATGCGGATCTTGTTCGGATGTCCAGTTGCCAACCTTGGCCACTTCCATTAAGGCCAGACCTTCTGTCTCAAGGTCCGTTTTTCCATCAGGATCTCATCATTAAATTTGAAGGTGTGGAAATTGAACACCTAGTGCTTAGTCGTAGAGGTTTCTCTGACTCGGTTATTAATACTATGTTACAGGCTCGTACATCTGTTTTTAGGAAGATTTATTATTGAGTTTGGAAGACTTATATTTCATGGTGTTCTTCTCCTAAATTCTCCTGGCATTCTTTTAGAATTCCTAGAATTTTACAGTTTCTTCAGGATGGTTTGGATGAGGGTTTGTCTGCAAGTTCCTTGAAGGGACAAATCTCTGCTCTTTCTGTTTTATTTCACAGAAAGATTGCTAAGCTTCCTGATATTCACTGTTTTGTACAGGCTTTGGTCTGTATCAAGCCTGTCATTAAATCAATTTCTCCTCCTTGGAGTCTTAATTTGGTTTTGAAGGCTTTACAGGCTCCTCCGTTTGAGCATATGCATTCTTTGGACATTAAACTACTTTCTTGGAAAGTGTTGTTCCTTTTGGCATCTCTTCTGCTAGAAGAGTTTCTGAATTATCTGCTCTTTCTTGTGAATCTCTTTTTCTGATTTTCCGGATAAGGCAGTTTTGCGGACTTCATGAAATTTCTACCTAAGGTTGTGAATTCTAACAACATTAATAGAGAAATTGTTGTCCCTTCTTTGTGTCCTAATCCTAAGAATTCTTTGGAGAGATCCTTACATTCTTTGGATGTGGTAAGAGCTTTGAAATTTTATGTTGAAGCTACTAAAGATTTCAGGAAGACTTCTTGTCTATTTGTTATCTTTTCTGGTTCTAGGAAAGGTCAGAAGGCTTCTGCCATTTCCTTGGCATCTTGGTTAAAGCTTTTGATTCATCAGGCTTATTTGGAGTCGGGTCAGGCCCCGCCTCAGAGAATTACAGCTCATTCTACTAGATCAGTCTCCACTTTGTGGGCTTTTAAGAATGAATTTGATCAGATTTGCAAAGCAGCAACTTGGTCTTCTTTGAATAAATTTACTAAATTCTACCGTTTTGATGTATTTGCTTCTTCGGAAGCAGTTTTTAATAGAAAAGTTTTTCAGGCAGCTGTTTCAGTTTGATTCCTCTGCTTATGTTTGAGTTTTTTCTTTTCATTATGAGAATAAACTTATATTTTGGGTTGTGGATTTATTTTTTTCAGCGGAAAATGGATGTTATTATTTTATCCCTCCCTCTCTACTGTGGAGTTCCACATCTTGGGTATTACTATCCCATACGTCACTAGCTCATGGACTCTTGACAATTACATGAAAGAAAACATAATTTATGTAAGAACTTACCTGATAAATTCATTTCTTTCATATTGGCAAGAGTCCATGAGACCCACCCTTTTCTTCTGTTAAGTGTGATCAGTCCACGGGTCATCATTACTTCTGGGATATTACTCCTCCCCAACAGGAAGTGCAAGAGGATTCACCCAGCAGAGCTGCATATAGCTCCTCCCCTCTACGTCACTCTCAGTCATTCTCTTGCACCCAACGACTAGATAGGATGTGTGAGAGGACTATGGTGATTATACTTAGTTTTATATCTTCAATCAAAAGTTTGTTATTTTAAAATAGCACCGGAGTGTGTTATTATCTCTCTGGCAGAGTTTGAAGAAGAATCTACCAGAGTTTTTGTTATGATTTTAGCCGGAGTAGTTAAGATCATATTGCTGTTTCTCGGCCATCTGAGGAGAGGTAAACTTCAGATCAGGGGACAGCGGGCAGATGAATCTGCATAGAGGTATGTAGCAGTTTTTATTTTCTGACAATGGAATTGATGAGAAAATCCTGCCATACCGATATAATGTCATGTATGTATACTTTACACTTCAGTATTCTGGGGAATGGTACTTCACTAGAATTACACTGTAAGAAATACATAAAGCTGTTTAATAACTAGAGATTATGTTTAACGTTTTTGCTGGAATGTAAAATCGTTTTCATTTACTGAGGTACTGAGTGAATAAATGTTTGGGCACTATTTTTCCACTTGGCAGTTGCTTAATCTGTTTTCTGACAGTTTCTGTTCTCCCTCACTGCTGTGTGTGAGGGGGAGGGGCCGTTTTTTGGCGCTTTTACTAAACATCAAATATTTCAGTCAGCAACTCATTGTATTCCCTGCATGATCCGGTTCATCTCTACAGAGCTCAGGGGTCTTCAAAACTTATTTTGAGGGAGGTAATTTCTCTCAGCAGAGCTGTGAGAATTATAGTTTGACTGAGATAAAAAACGTTTATTCTGTAATTTGTTTCCTGCTTTCAGAATTTGTTATCTTTGCTAATGGGATTAAACCTTTGCTAAAGTTGTGTTGTTTACAAGGATTGAGGCTATAACTGTTTCAATTTATTAATTTTCAACTGTCATAGATCTTCTGTGCTTCTTAAAGGCACAGTACGTTTTAATATTATTCTAATTGAATTGTATTTCCAAGTTGCAAGTTTATTTGCTAGTGTGTTAAACATGTCTGATTCAGAGGATGATACCTGTGTCATTTGTTGCAATGCCAAAGTGGAGCCCAATAGAAATTTATGTACTAACTGTATTGATGCTACATTAAATAAAAGTCAATCTGTACAAATTGAACAAATTTCACCAAACAACGAGGGGAGAGTTATGCCGACTAACTCGCCTCACGTGTCAGTACCTACATCTCCCGCTCAGAGGGAGGTGCGTGATATTGTAGCGCCGAGTACATCTGGGTGGCCATTACAAATCACATTACAGGATATGGCTACTGTTATGACTGAGGTTTTGGCTAAATTACCAGAGCTAAGAGGTAAGCGTGATCACTCTGGGGTGAGAACAGAGTGCGCTGATAATATTAGGGCCATGTCAGACACTGCGTCACAGGTGGCAGAACATGAGGACGGAGAGCTTCATTCTGTGGGTGACGGTTCTGATCCAAACAGACTGGATTCAGATATTTCAAATTTTAAATTTAAACTGGAAAACCTCCGTGTATTACTAGGGGAGGTGTTAGCGGCTCTGAATGATTGTAACACAGTTGCAATACCAGAGAAAATGTGTAGGTTGGATAAATATTTTGCGGTACCGACGAGTACTGAGGTTTTTCCTATACCTAAGAGACTTACTGAAATTGTTACTAAGGAGTGGGATAGACCCGGTGTGCCGTTCTCACCCCCTCCGATATTTAGAAAAATGTTTCCAATAGACGCCACCACAAGGGACTTATGGCAAACGGTCCCTAAGGTGGAGGGAGCAGTTTCTACCTTAGCTAAGCGTAACCACTATCCCGGTGGAGGATAGCTGTGCTTTTTCAGATCCAATGGATAAAAAATTAGAGGGTTACCTTAAGAAAATGTTTGTTCAACAAGGTTTTATATTGCAACCCCTTGCATGCATTGCGCCGATCACGGCTGCAGCGGCATTCTGGATTGAGTCTCTGGAAGAGAACATTGGTTCAGCTACTCTGGACGACATACGGACAGGCTTAGAGTCCTTAAACTAGCTAATTCATTCATTTCGGAGGCCGTAGTACATCTTACTAAACTTACGGCGAAGAATTCAGGATTCGCCATTCAGGCACGCAGGGCGCTGTGGCTAAAATCCTGGTCAGCTGATGTTACTTCTATGTCTAAATTGCTTAAAATACCTTTCAAAGGGCAGACCTTATTCGGGCCCGGGTTGAAAGAGATTATCGCTGACATTACAGGAGGTAAAGGCCATGCCCTGCCTCAGGACAAAGCCAAAGCCAAGACTAGACAGTCTAATTTTCGTTCCTTTCGTAATTTCAAAGCAGGAGCAGAATCAACTTCCTCTGCACCAAAACAGGAAGGAGCTGTTGCTCGCTACAGACAAGGCTGGAAACCTAACCAGTCCTGGAACAAGGGCAAGCAGACTAGGAAACCTGCTGCTGCCCCTAAAACAGCATGAGTTGAGGGCCCCCGATCCGGGATCGGATCTAGTGGGGGGCAGACTTTCTCTCTTCGCCCAGGCTTGGGCAAGAGATGTTCAGGATCCCTGGGCGCTAGAGATAATATCTCAGGGATACCTTCTGGACTTCAAATACTCTCCTCCAAGAGAGAGATTTCATCTGTCAAGATTGTCAACAATCCAGACAAAGAAAGAGGCGTTTCTACGCTGCGTACAAGAGCTCTTGTTAATGGGAGTAATCCATCCAGTTCCACGATCGGAACAGGGACAGGGGTTTTACTCAAATCTGTTTGTGGTTCCCAAAAAAGAGGGAACTTTCAGACCAATCCTGGACTTAAAGATCCTAAACAAATTCCTAAGAGTTCCATCGTTCAAGATGGAGACTATTCGGACAATTTTACCTATGATCCAAGAGGGTCAGTACATGACCACTGTAGATTTAAAAGATGCTTACCTTCACATACCGATTCACAAAGATCATTATCGGTACCTAAGGTTTGCCTTCCTAGACAGGCATTACCAGTTTGTGGCTCTTCCATTCGGATTGGCTACAGCTCCAAGAATCTTCACAAAGGTTCTGGGTGCTCTTCTGGCGGTACAAAGACCGCGGGGAATCTCGGTAGCTCCATACCTAGACGACATTCTGATACAAGCTTCAAGCTTTCAAACTGCCAAGTCTCATACAGAGTTAGTGCTGGCATTTCTAAGGTCACATGGATGGAAGGTGAACGAAAAGAAAAGTTCACTCGTTCCACTCACAAGAGTTCCCTTCCTGGGGACTCTTATAGATTCTGTAGAAATGAAGATTTACCTGACAGAGGACAGGCTAACAAGACTTCAAAGTGCTTGCCGCACCCTTCATTCCATTCAACACCCGTCAGTGGCTCAATGCATGGAGGTAATCGGCTTAATGGTAGCGGCAATGGACATAGTACCCTTTGCACGCTTACACCTCAGACCACTGCAACTGTGCATGCTAAGTCAGTGGAATGGGGATTACTCAGACTTATCCCCTTCTCTGAATCTGGAGACCAGAAATTCTCTTCTATGGTGGCTTTCTCGGCCACATCTGTCCAGGGGGATGCCATTCAGCAGACCAGACTGGACAATTGTAACAACAGACGCCAGCCTTCTAGGTTGGGGTGCCGTCTGGAATTCTCTGAAGGCTCAGGGACAATGGAGTCAGGAGGAGAGTCTCCTGCCAATAAACATTCTGGAATTGAGAGCAGTTCTCAATGCCCTCCTGGCTTGGCCCCAGTTGACAACTCGGGGGTTCATCAGGTTTCAGTCGGACAACATCACGACTGTAGCTTACATCAACCATCAGGGAGGGACAAGAAGCTCCCTAGCTATGATGGAAGTATCAAAGATAATTCGCTGGGCAGAGTCTCACTCTTGCCACCTGTCAGCAATCCACATCCCGGGAGTGGAGAACTGGGAGGCGGATTTCTTAAGTCGTCAGACTTTTCATCCGGGGGAGTGGGAACTTCATCCGGAGGTCTTTGCCCAAATACTTCGACGTTGGGGCAAACCAGAGATAGATCTCATGGCGTCTCGACAGAACGCCAAGCTTCCTCGTTACGGGTCCAGATCCAGGGATCCAGGAGCAGTCCTGATAGATGCTCTGACAGCACCTTAGGACTTCAGGATGGCTTACGTGTTTCCACCCTTCCCGTTACTTCCTCGATTGATTGCCAGAATCAAACAAGAGAGAGCATCAGTGATTCTAATAGCACCTGCGTGGCCACGCAGGACTTGGTATGCAGACCTGGTGGACTTGTCATCCTGTCCACCTTGGTCTCTACCTCTGAAACAGGACCTTCTGATACAGGGTCCCTTCAAACATCAAAATCTAACTTCTCTGAAGCTGACTGCTTGGAAATTGAACGCTTGATTTTATCAAGACGTGGGTTTTCTGAGTCAGTTATTGATACCTTAATACAGGCTAGGAAACCTGTTACCAGAAAGATTTACCATAAGATATGGCGTAAATACCTATATTGGTGTGAATCCAAAGGTTACTCTTGGAGTAAGGTTAGGATTCCTAGGATATTGTCTTTTCTACAAGAAGGTTTAGAAAAGGGTTTATCTGCTAGTTCATTAAAGGGACAGCTCTCAGCTCTGTCCATTCTGTTACACAAACGTCTGTCAGAAGTTCCTGACGTCCAGGCTTTTTGTCAGGCTTTGGCCAGGATTAAGCTTGTGTTTAAAACTGTTGCTCCACCATGGAGTTTAAACCTTGTTCTTAATGTTTTACAGGGCGTTCCGTTTGAACCCCTTCATTCCATTGATATAAAGTTGTTATCTTGGAAAGTTCTATTTTTAATGGCTATTTCCTCGGCTCGAAGAGTCTCTGAATTATCAGCCTTACATTGTGATTCTCCTTATTTGATTTTTCATTCGGATAAGGTAGTCCTGCGTACTAAACCTGGGTTTTTACCTAAGGTAGTTACTAACAGGAATATCAATCAAGAGATTGTTGTTCCTTCTTTATGCCCAAATCCTTCTTCAAAGAAGGAACGTCTACTGCACAACCTGGATGTAGTCCGTGCTCTAAAATTTTATTTACAGGCAACTAAGGAATTTCGACAAACGTCTTCTCTGTTTGTCATTTACTCTGGGCAGAGGAGAGGTCAAAAAGCTTCCGCTACCTCTCTTTCTTTTTGGCTTCGTAGCATAATTCGTTTAGCTTATGAGACTGCTGGACAGCAGCCTCCTGAAAGAATTACAGCTCATTCTACTAGAGCTGTGGCTTCCACTTGGGCCTTCAAGAATGAGGCCTCTGTTGAACAGATTTGCAAGGCTGCAACTTGGTCTTCGCTTCATAGTTTTTCCAAATTTTACAAATTTGACACTTTTGCTTCATCGGAGGCTATTTTTGGGAGAAAGGTTCTTCAGGCAGTGGTTCCTTCTGTATAAAGAGCCTGCCTATCCCTCCCGTCATCCGTGTACTTTTGCTTTGGTATTGGTATCCCAGAAGTAATGATGACCCGTGGACTGATCACACTTAACAGAAGAAAACATAATTTATGCTTACCTGATAAATTCCTTTCTTCTGTAGTGTGATCAGTCCACGGCCCGCCCTGTTTTTAAGGCAGGTAAATATTTTTTAATTTATACTCCAGTCACCACTTCACCCTTGGCTTTTCCTTTCTCGTTGGTCCTTGGTCGAATGACTGGGAGTGACGTAGAGGGGAGGAGCTATATGCAGCTCTGCTGGGTGAATCCTCTTGCACTTCCTGTTGGGGAGGAGTAATATCCCAGAAGTAATGATGACCCGTGGACTGATCACACTACAGAAGAAAGGAATTTATCAGGTAAGCATTTTACTCCTTTCTTTATCACCCCACTACTTGGCTTTTCGTTAAACTGAATTGTGGGTGTGGTGAGGGGTGTATTTATAGGCATTTTGAGGTTTGGGAAACTTTGCCCCTCCTGGTAGGATTGTATATCCCATACATCACTAGCTCATGTACTCTTGCCAGTATGAAAGAAATTAATTTATCAGGTAAATTCTTACATAAATTATGTTTTTCGGAGGTTGCCAATCCTTTTGGACTGGGTCTGTTACCTCTGAGTGGGGGTTGGGGATCTGACTGCTCTGCTGTGTCTTGACCGTGTACTTCTAGTTTATGCAGGTCTAGGTAGCCTAATGGATCTCTACCCTGTCTAGTAGATGAAGGACTGGAGTTTGAGTCCTGCTGTGGCAGCTTTCTAATCTGGTCTCCTGCTTTCGGTGGGGGGTTCACGGTGTTTCATTCCTCCACTGATTTCTTATGCTGCTGGTTGTATGTTCTTCTAAGGAGAGCGTTGCCGTCGATATTTTCGACATTCTCTGTGGGTTGATCTCCCACGATGGCTCAGGGTCAGCCTTGCTGCCTTGTGGCTGGAGCTCAGAGGTGGCTGTGTGTTTTCACAAGATAGCCTTTTTTTCTGATAGGATATTTAGTTTGTTTCTATCCTTGTCTACGGCTCCGACTTTCTTCAGCTCCATATGGGTTTCTTCTTATGTTGTCTACTTTTAGCGGTTGTGTCTGCCAAACTATGGTAAAGCGAGGAGCCGATGGCTTCCTTGAAGCACAATAAGTTCTTTCTAGTGATCGCCTTTTCATAGGTGTGGAGTTGATCCCTGGTCCTTGTCCTTCTTTGGATACCTTATGGGTCCTCCATTTTCCCCTTCGAGGGTAGGGGTAAGTCTCTTCCTTCGGGTCGGGGGTTAATTCTGTGCAATCAGAAAACTCACGGAACTTGGTCCCTCTGTTTTTATTTTTCTGCTGAATGGATTCTAGAGATTCTGAGTGGTCTCTAGGACGGCCTTGCAGGAATTTAACTAATGGGCAGTTACTTGGTCTTTCAGGTTTTTCACCCCTTGTGTCTAAGTGTTACCGTTTTTGTAGCGGGTGTTGGGTAATTTCAGGCTGTGGTGCCCTTTGAAGGGGCCGCCTTCTGTTCCCGCCCTTTGTTTGCATTCCGTGTCCTCTATAACTTGGGTATTGTTTTCCCAAAAGTAATGGATGCAGCTATGGACTATTCCCGTTTAAGAAGAAAAACTTAATTTATGCTTACCTGATAGTTTTCTTCTGACGGGAACAGTCCACAGCTCCCCGCCTGTGTTTTTTTTATGGGGCTGCCGTATTTTAGTTTTTATTCTTCTGGTCCTTTTTCACCTGATATTTCTTCTACTGTTCCTTGTTCCCTTGGCAGAATGACTGGGGGATGAGGGAAGTGGGGGAGATATTTAAGCCTTTGACTGAGGTGTTTTTGCCTCCTCCTGGTGGCCAGGTTCTGAATTCCCAAAAGTAATGAATGCAGCTGTGGACTCTTCCTGTCAGAAGAAAAGAAAATTATCAGGTAAGCATAATTGAATTTTTTTGGTGGTAGAATTTTTGGGGTACTTTTTGCTCTCATACTTGATGAATGTTTAATAATATTTTACATATAGTAGGTGTCATATGAAGTTCCAAATCAACTTTTTTATGTCCCATTTATGGGTTATATACACTTTATATCCTATATAAATGAATTATATATATATATATATATATATATATATATAGTTGAACCTGAAACACATGGAGTTGTGTTTTGGTGGAACATTAAAAGGACAATAAAGTCAACATTAAACTTTCATGATTCATATAGAGCATACAGTTTTTTACAACATTCTATTTTTACTTCTATTATAAAACGTGCTTTGTTCTTTTAGTATCCTTTGTTGAAGACTAAACATTTGTAGGCTGATAGAAGCTTAGGAGAGTTTGTGTCTAGAATTCTATGGTAGCAGTGTTCGCAACAGCGTATAACATTGATATAAACATTACTGCAAACACTGCTGCCAGGTGGCTAAAGACTTGTGCACACTTCTGAGCTCCCCTAGGATTACTCTTTAACAAAAGATACCAAGAGAACTAAGCATAATTGATAATAAATGGATTCGATAGAGCATGACATTTTAAAGAACTTTCCAATTTACATCTAAGTTTAATTTTGACTTTACTGTTCCTTTAAAAAAAATAAAAAAATACATCCATAGCCAATTAAATTGTTTTTTGTTGAATATATTAAAGGGACATAGCACAAATACTCTTAAAATGCCAGTAATAAAACCTTTTGAACCATTTTTACAATGTAATACATTAAGAAAAGCCATATGAAAATTAAATTGAGACTAATATAAAACATTTATGTCCCTTTAACCCTTTTGCTGTGGATGACGACAAATATTTGCCTTCCACACAACACTTTTGGAGTTAATCTTGCCCCCCTCCTGCACTTACCCCAACGTACAAGGTGGTCAAGTTACTGAGGAAATTCATCACACTTAGCTGATGTCATCCAAAGGCCCTAATTTAACCCCTTCTTGTTTTGACTATAGAGTCTAGAAAAAAAACATAATTTATGTAAGAACTTACCTGATAAATTCATTTCTTTCATATTAGCAAGAGTCCATGCGCTAGTGACGTATGGGATATACATTCCTACCAGGAGGGGCAAAGTTTCCCAAACCTCAAAATGCCTATAAATACACCCCTCACCACACCCACAATTCAGTTTAACGAATAGCCAAGAAGTGGGGTGATAAAAAAGTGCGAAAGCATATAAAATAAGGAATTGGAATAATTGTGCTTTATACAAAAATCAAAACCACCACAAAAAAAGGGTGGGCCTCATGGACTCTTGCTAATATGAAAGAAATGAATTTATCAGGTAAGTTCTTACATAAATTATGTTTTCTTTCATGTAATTAGCAAGAGTCCATGAGCTAGTGACGTATGGGATAATGACTACCCAAGATGTGGATCTTTCCACACAAGAGTCACTAGAGAGGGAGGGATAAAATAAAGACAGCCAATTCCTGCTGAAAATAATCCACACCCAAAATAAAGTTTAATAAAAAACATAAGCAGAAGATTCAAACTGAAACCGCTGCCTGAAGTACTTTTCTACCAAAAACTGCTTCAGAAGAAGAAAATACATCAAAATGGTACAATTTAGTAAAAGTATGCAAAGAAGACCAAGTTGCTGCTTTGCAAATCTGATCAACCGAAGCTTCATTCCTAAACGCCCAGGAAGTAGAAACTGACCTAGTAGAATGAGCTGTAATCCTTTGAGGCGGAGTTTTACCCGACTCAACATAGGCAAAATGAATTAAAGATTTCAACCAAGATGCCAAAGAAATGGCAGAAGCTTTCTGGCCTTTTCTAGAACCGGAAAAGATAACAAATAAACTAGAAGTCTTTCGGAAAGACTTAGTAGCTTCAACATAATATTTCAAAGCTCTAACAACATCCAAAGAATGCAACGATTTCTCCTTAGAATTCTTAGGATTAGGACATAATGAAGGAACCACAATTTCTCTACTAATGTTGTTGGAATTCACAACTTTAGGTAAAAATTCAAAAGAAGTTCGCAACACCGCCTTATCCTGATGAAACATCAGAAAAGGAGACTCACAAGAAAGAGCAGATAATTCAGAAACTCTTCTGGCAGAAGAGATTGCCAAAAGGAACAAAACTTTCCAAGAAAGTAATTTAATGTCCAATGAATGCATAGGTTCAAACGGAGGAGCTTGAAGAGCCCCCAGAACCAAATTCAAACTCCAAGGAGGAGAAATTGACTTAATGACAGGTTTTATACGAACCAAAGCTTGTACAAAACAAAGAATATCAGGAAGAATAGCAATCTTTCTGTGAAAAAGAATAGAAAGAGCAGAGATTTGACCTTTCAAGGAACTTGCGGACAAACCCTTATCTAAACCATCCTGAAGAAACTGTAAAATTCTCGGTATTCTAAAAGAATGCCAAGAAAAATGATGAGAAAGACACCAAGAAATATAGGTCTTCCAGACTCTATAATATATCTCTCTAGATACAGATTTACGCGCCTGTAACATAGTATTAATCACAGAGTCAGAGAAACCTCTTTGACCAAGAATCAAGCGTTCAATCTCCATACCTTTAAATTTAAGGATTTCAGATCCTGATGGAAAAAAGGACCTTGCGACAGAAGGTCTGGTCTTAACGGAAGAGTCCACGGTTGGCAAGAGGCCATCCGGACAAGATCCGCATACCAAAACCTGTGAGGCCATGCCGGAGCTACCAGCAGAACAAACGAGCATTCCTTCAGAATCTTGGAGATTACTCTTGGAAGAAGAACTAGAGGCGGAAAGATATAGGCAGGATGATACTTCCAAGGAAGTGATAATGCATCCACTGCCTCCGCCTGAGGATCCCGGGATCTGGACAGATACCTGGGAAGTTTCTTGTTTAGATGAGACGCCATCAGATCTATTTCTGGAAGTTCCCACATTTGAACAATCTGAAGAAATACCTCTGGGTGAAGAGACCATTCGCCCGGATGCAACGTTTGGCGACTGAGATAATCCGCTTCCCAATTGTCTATACCTGGGATATGAACCGCAGAGATTAGACAGGAGCTGGATTCCGCCCAAACCAGAATTCGAGATACTTCTTTCATAGCCAGAGGACTGTGAGTCCCTCCCTGATGATTGATGTATGCCACAGTTGTGACATTGTCTGTCTGAAAACAAATGAACGATTCTCTCTTCAGAAGAGGCCAAAACTGAAGAGCTCTGAAAATTGCACGGAGTTCCAAAATATTGATCGGTAATCTCAACTCTAGGGATTTTGTCCCAAAATTCTAATCTGTCAGAAGGCACAGGATATAATTGCTTAAAACGTTTAGAAGGAGTAAATGAATTACCCAATTTATCCCATTCTTTAGAAATTACTTCAGAAATAGCATTAGGAACAGGAAAAACTTCTGGAATAACCACAGGAGATTTAAATACCTTATCTAAACGTTTAGAATTAGTATCAAGAGGACCAGAATCCTCTATTTCTAAAGCAATTAGTACTTCTTTAAGTAAAGAACGAATAAATTCCATTTTAAATAAATATGAAGATTTATCAGCATCAATCTCTGAGACAGAATCCTCTGAACCAGAAGAGTCATCAGAATAAGAATGATGATGTTCATTTAAAAATTCATCTGTAGGGAGAGAAGTTTTAAAAGATTTTTTATGTTTTCTAGAAGGAGAAATAACAGACATAGCCTTCTTGATGGATTCAGAAACAAAATCTCTTATGTTATCAGGAACATTCTGCACCTTAGATGTTGAAGGAACTGCAACAGGCAATGGTACATTACTAAAGGAAATATTATCTGCATTAACAAGTTTGTCATGACAATTAATACAAACAACAGCCGGAGGAATAGCTACCAAAAGTTTACAGCAGATACACTTAGCTTTGGTAGTTCCAGCACTAGACAGCGATTTTCCTGAAGTATCTTCTGACTCAGATGCAACGTGAGACATCTTGCAACATGTAAGAGAAAAAACAACATATAAAGAAAAATTGATCAAATTCCTTAAATGACAGTTTCAGGAATGGGAAAAAATGCCATAGAACAAGCTTCTATCAACCAGAAGCAATGAAAAATGAGACTTAAATAATGTGGAGACAAAAGCGACGCCCATATTTTTTAGCGCCAAATAAGACGCCCACATTATTTGGCGCCTAAATGCTTTTGGCGCCAAAAATGACGCCACATCCGGAACGCCGACATTTTTGGCGCAAAATAACGTCAAAAAATGACGCAACTTCCGGCGACACGTATGACGCCGGAAACGGAAAAGATTTTTTGCGCCAAAGAAATCCGCGCCAAGAATGACGCAATAAAATGAAGCATTTTCAGCCCCCGCGAGCCTAACAGCCCACAGGGAAAAAAGAGTCAAATTTTTAAGGTAAGAAAAAATGTTTGATTCAAATGCATTATCCCAAATATGAAACTGACTGTCTGAAAATAAGGAAAGTTGAACATTCTGAGTCAAGGCAAATAAATGTTTGAATACATATATTTAGAACTTTAAAAAAGTGCCCAACCATAGCTTAGAGTGTCACAGAAAATAAGATTTACTTACCCCAGGACACTCATCTACATGTTGTAGAAAGCCAAACCAGTACTGAAACGAGAATCAGCAGAGGTAATGGTATATATAAGAGTATATCGTCGATCTGAAAAGGGAGGTAAGAGATGAATCTCTACGACCGATAACAGAGAACCTATGAAATAGACCCCGTAGAAGGAGATCACTGCATTCAAATAGGCAATACTCTCCTCACATCCCTCTGACATTCACTGCACGCTGAGAGGAAAACCGGGCTCCAACTTGCTGCGGAGCGCATATCAACGTAGAATCTAGCACAAACTTACTTCACCACCTCCATAGGAGGCAAAGTTTGTAAAACTGAATTGTGGGTGTGGTGAGGGGTGTATTTATAGGCATTTTGAGGTTTGGGAAACTTTGCCCCTCCTGGTAGGAATGTATATCCCATACGTCACTAGCTCATGGACTCTTGCTAATTACATGAAAGAAATACACACACACACCATTGTTTGCAACTTTGTTTATTAAAACCCCTCAATCGCAGCTCCCTTAAACCCTAGAGGCCCCAAGACCCGCTGTTTGCAAGGCAATCATCTCATCTTTCAAATTGTATACAGTTTAAGCACAATTTTATAAAAAATAAATTGAAAAAAAATATGAAGGCCTATAATAGACCTAAAGTTTTAGTGTATATATATACTATTATGGGGTACTCTAGGTACTTATAACAGGCCATCAAAAAGGCCTAGAGACCCCCCAAGACCCCTTGTTTTATATCCCAGAAGCACCTATATAAGTTTTAATAGTGGGAGCCCCTATTTGCAGATCAGAATTATATAACTATTCCAAAAGACCCTTATCTTTATGATGATAACCCCTTCTTTTTACTATAGAGATGTAGGCGAAAATACACATTCTTTATAACTTTGTTGATTACATTTTAATTACAAACACACTTTTTGATGCAGGTCTCTGACACGTCATGATATATACATAAAACAATGGTATAGTTTGAATCTATAAAGATATATAATATATGTGAATATCTTACTGATACCAATAGGATGGCTGCACCTTTTATGGAGCTTTATACTTTTTAGCAAGGTGGTTAAAAATCAATTTACAAAGTTCCTTGCACTCAAAATGACAATTTTAAGCCATTCAGGGTGAAAAAACAATTGCTTTATTTGTAATCCATAAAACAAGGTGCAAAGATAAAAATCAATTACTTTTTTTTTTAATTGAAATCAGATTTTTTTTTAAATTTAAATAGGATTTTTTTTAATATAAAATGCTTTTTTGATGAAAAATATATCTATAGTTTCTGTAATGTTTTTTTTAGTAAATTAATTCCATTAATACATTCACAATGTCATGCTCTCCTAGAGGTTTCGGCATTTTCTTCTGTCTAGAAGATATTATCACATATTCTTGGTTTTGTAGTTGTCAAAACTGTGAATTTGTGTCTGCAGAAATATCAGTCCTCTTCTTCAAAGCAAAAATTGTATAAATAAACATACAGAGTTGAGAACTATCCCTTAACCCTTTAAGGACACGGCTTTCTGTTTGCTCAATTGTTTTATGACGGAAAAATTCCGTCATATGTCCTTAAGAGGTTAAAGGGACATAAACCAAAAACTTTCTTTCATGATTCAGATAGAGCATATCCTTTTCAGATTTCAGATTTGCTTCTTTTTCAATTTCTCTTGGCATCCTTTGTTGAAGGAGAGCAATGCTCTACTGGGAGCGAGATGAAAACATTGGTTGAGTCAATGACAAGCAGCTAGCTCACAGTAGTGCGTTGCTCCTGAGCCCACCAATGTATACTTTTTAACATTGGATACCAAGAGAACAAAGCAAATTAGATAAGAGAAGTAAATTAGAAAGTTGTTTAAAATTGCATGTTCTATCTAAATCATTAAAGTTTAATTTTGACTTTACTGTCCCTGTAATGCCATTGTTTCCCAGCAAATCAATGTACATATAGGGTTGCCATAATTTGCTTCCACAAAACCAGGACAAAGGGATATTTGACTGGAATATATATATTAATAACACGTAGAAGCGCTCAACCAGGAACGAACAATAGCTCAATTGCTTGTTCTCTAGCAAATTGCTACCTGGCAACAGCTTATTTTTGCCAATTGTAGTATACAGGTCAGTACAGCCCCAAAATACCAGGCATTCCTCCTCTATACAGGCTACTACAGTGTCTTTGTCCACTTGGTTGAAGAGCTGGAGCCCAGAAGGCTTACTTGGAAGCGGGCTAGCAACCGCCTGCCAGAATTACTGCTCATTCCACTTCTTTTCTGTTTCTACGTCCTGGCCCTTCAAGTATGATGCTTCTGTCAAACAATTTGCAGGGCTGCAACCTGGTCTTCCTTGCATACCTTTACCAAATTTTATCATTATGATGTTTTTGCCTCGGAGGAAGCATTTGGCATGAAGGTTCGTCAGGCGGTGGTTCCTGATAAATAGGTGCCTGCCTTACCTTTTGTTATTGTTTAAAAAGATAGATAATGCCTTTACTATCCATTCCTCAGCTTTGCACAATCAATATTGTTAGATAAATATACTTTATAACATTTAAACCTCTACATTTCTCCCTGTTTCAAAGACTCTATTGACAGCCTCTTAATCACATGCTTTTGTATTTTCTTTTAACAACAGGAGACTGATAGTTCATGTGGGCCATATAGATAACATTTGCCTAGATTACGAGTTCTGCGTTAGCTTTAAAAAGCAGCGTTAAGGGGTCCTAACTCTGCTTTTTAACGCCCGCTGGTATTACGAGTTTGGCAGGTACAGGTGTACCGCTCACCTTTTTCCGTGACTTTTCCATACCGCAAATCCCCTTACGTCAATTGCGTATCCTATCTTTTTAATGGGATTTGCCTAACGCTGGTATTACAAGTCTTCGCCGCCACCTACATTATACCTATGAACCCCTAATCTGCTGCCCCTAACATCGCAGACACCTACATTATATTTATTAACCCCTAATCTGCCGTCCCCAATGTCGCCGCCACCTAACTACATTTATTAACCCCTAAACCGCTGCACTCCCGCCTCGCAAACACTATAACACTATTATATACATTTTTTATTAACCCTTAATCTGCCGTCCCTAACATCGCAGCCACCTACCTACAATTATTAACCCCTAATCTCCCGCCCCCAACGTCACCGCTACTATAATAAAGTTATTAACCCCTAAACCTAAGTCTAACCCTAACCCTAACACCCCCCTAACTTAAATATAGTTTAAATAAATCTAAATAAAATTAATCCTATTTAAAACTAAATGCTTACCTATAAAATAAACCCTAATATAGCTGCAATATATCTAATAGTTACATTGTAGCTATTTTAGGATTTATATTTATTTTACAGCCAACTTTGTATTTATTTTAACTAGGTACAATAGCTATTAAATAGTTAATAACTATTAAATAGCTACCTAGTTAAAAAAAAATTACAAAATTACCTGTAAAATAAATCCTAACCTAAGTAACAAATACACCTAACACTACACTATCAATAAATTAATTAAATAAATTAACTACAATTATCTAAAATAAAATACAATTAAATAAACTAAACTATATTACAAAAACAAACAAACACTACATTACAAAAAAAAAAATATTACAAGAAGTTTAATCTAATTACACCTAATACCAGCCCTTAAAAAGGCTTTTTGCGGGGCATTGCCCCAAAGTAATCAGCTCTTTTACCTGTAAAAAAAAAAGAAATACAATACCCCCCCCCAACATTACAACCCACCACCCACACTCCCTCACTCTAAAACCCACTGGATCCCCCCTTAAAAAAAACTAACACTACCCGATTGAAGATCACCCTACCTTGAGCCGTGTTCACCCAGCCGGGCACCGATGGGCCAGAAGAGGCCATCTTCATCCAGGCGCCATCTTCTATCTTCATCCTTCCGGAGCGGAGCCATCTTCTATCCAGCCGACGCGGAGCCATGCATTCTATTGGCTGATCCAATCAGCCAATTGGATTGAACTTCAATCCGATTGGCTGATTAAATCAACCAATCGGATTTTTCCTACCTTAATTCCGATTGGCTGATAGAATCCTATCAGCCAATCGGAATTCGAGGGACCCCTCTTGGATGAGGTCATTTAAAGGAACCTTCATTCTGCGTTAGGACTTCGATTGAAGAGGATGGCTCCGCGTCGGCTGGATAGAAGATGGCTCCGCTCCGGAAGGATGAAGATAGAAGATGCCGCCTGGATGAAGATCTCTGACGGTCCGGATGTCCTCTTCTGCCCCATCGGTGCCCGGCTGGGTGAACACGGCTCAAGGTAGGGTGATCTTCAATGGGGTAGTGTTAGTTTTTTTTAAGGGGGGACCCGGTGCGTTTTAGAGTAGGGGTGTGTGGGTGGTGGGTTGTAATGTTGGGGGTGTATTGTATTTCTTTTTTTTACAGGTAAAAGAGCTGATTACGGCCACGGCCCCGAGAATTTTTACGAAGGTTCTGGGCTCACTTCTGGCGGTACTAAAACCACGAGGCATAGCGGTGGCTCCGTACCTAGACGACATTCTGATACAAGCGTCAAATTTTCAGAATGCAAAGTCTCATACAGAGATAGTTCTAGCATTTCTGAGGTCGCATGGGTGGAAAGTGAACGTGGAAAAGAGTTCTCTGTTACCACTCACACGGGTTCCTTTTCTAGGGTCTCTTATAGATTCTGTAGAGATGAAGATTTACCTGACGGAGTCCAGGTTATCAAAGATTCTCAATGCCTGCCGTGTCCTTCATTCCATTCCAAGCCCATCGGTAGCTCAGTGCATGGAGGTAATCGGCTTAATGGTAGCGGCAATGGACATAGTGCCATTTGCGCGCCTGCATCTCAGACCGCTGCAACTATGCATGCTCAGTCAGTGGAACGGGGATTACTCAGATCTGTCCCCTTTGCTAAATCTGGACCAGGAGACCAGGGATTCGCTTCTCTGGTGGTTGTCACCGGTTCATCTGTCCAAAGCAATGACCTTTCGCAGGCCAGATCGGACGATTGTAACAACGAATGCCAGCCTTCTAGGCTGGGGAGCAGTCTGGAATTCCCTGAAGGCTCAGGGATCGTGGACTCAGGAGGAGAAACTCCTCCCAATAAACATTCTAGAATTAAGAGCAATATTCAATGCTCTTCTGGCTTGGCCTCAGTTAGCAAAGCTGAGGTTCATCAGATTTCAGTCGGACAATATCACGACTGTGGCTTACATCAATCATCAAGGGGGAACCAGGAGTTCCCTAGCGATGTTGGAAGTCTCGAAGATAATTCGCTGGGCAGAGTCTCACTCTTGCCACCTGTCAGCGATTCACATCCCAGGCGTAGAGAACTGGGAGGCGGATTTCCTAAGTCGCCAGACTTTTCATCCAGGAGAGTGGGAACTTCACCCGGAGGTATTTGCTCAACTGATTCGTCGTTGGGGCAAACCGGATCTGGATCTCATGGCATCTCGCCAGAACGCGAAGCTTCCTTGTTACGGATCCAGGTCCAGGGACCCGGGAGCGGTGCTGGTAGATGCATTAGCAGCCCCTTGGGTTTTCAACATAGCTTATGTGTTTCCACCATTTCCGTTGCTACCTCGGCTGATTGCCAGGATCAAACAGGAGAGGGCATCGGTAATTCTGATAGTGCCTGCGTGGCCACGCAGGACCTGGTATGCAGACCTAGTGGACATGTCGTCCTGTCCACCATGGTCTCTTCCTCTGAGGCAGGACCTTCTAATTCAGGGTCCTTTCAATCATCCAAACCTAATTTCTCTGAGGCTGACTGCCTGGAAATTGAACGCTTGATTCTATCAAAGCGTGGGTTTTCGGATTCGGTTATTGATACATTAATACAGGCTCGGAAACCTGTGACAAGAAAAATTTACCATAAGATATGGCGTAAATATTTATATTGGTGCGAATCCAAGAGTTACTCATGGAGTAAGGTTAGGATTCCTAGGATATTAGCTTTTCTACAAGAGGGTTTAGAAAAGGGTTTATCCGCTAGTTCGCTAAAGGGACAGATTTCAGCTCTGTCTATTCTTTTACACAAACGTCTGGCAGAGCATCCAGACGTCCAGGCTTTTTGTCAGGCTTTGGCTAGAATTAAACCTGTGTTTAAAGCTGTTGCTCCTCCGTGGAGCTTAAACTTGGTTCTTAAAGTTCTTCAGGGTGTTCCGTTTGAACCCCTTCATTCCATTGATATTAAGCTTTTATCTTGGAAAGTTTTGTTTTTGATGGCTATTTCCTCGGCTCGAAGAATCTCTGAGTTATCTGCCTTACATTGTGATTCTCCTTATCTGATCTTTCATTCAGACAAGGTAGTTCTGCGTACTAAACCTGGGTTTTTACCTAAGGTTGTTTCTAACAGGAATATCAATCAAGAGATTGTTGTTCCATCGTTATTTCCTAATCCTTCTTCAAAGAAGGAACGTCTTTTGCATAATCTAGACGTGGTCCGTGCTCTGAAGTTCTACTTACAGGCAACTAAAGATTTTCGATAAACTTCTTCTCTGTTTGTCGTTTACTCTGGACAGAGGAGGGGTCAAAAGGCTTCGGCTACCTCTCTCTCTTTTTGGCTTCGTAGCATAATACGTTTAGCCTATGAGACTGCTGGACAGCAGCCTCCTGAAAGAATTACAGCTCATTCCACTAGAGCTGTGGCTTCCACCTGGGCCTTTAAGAATGAGGCCTCTGTTGAACATATTTGCAAGGCTGCGACTTGGTCTTCACTTCATACTTTCTCCAAATTTTACAAATTTGACACTTTCGCTTCTTCGGAGGCTGGTTTTGGGAGAAAGGTTCTACAGGCAGTGGTTCCTTCTGTTTAATGTTCCTGCCTTGTCCCTCCCATCATCCGTGTACTTAGCTTTGGTATTGGTATCCCATAAGTAATGGATGACCCGTGGACTGAACACACTTAACAAGAGAAAACATAATTTATGCTTACCTGATAAATTTATTTCTCTTGTAGTGTGTTCAGTCCACGGCCCGCCCTGTTTTTTTTTTGAGGCAGGTTCTAAATTTTAAAATTATAACTCCAGTCACCACTGCACCTTATAGTTTCTCCTTTCTCGTCTTGTTTCGGTCGAATGACTGGATATGACATGTGAGGGGAGGAGCTATATAGCAGCTCTGCTTGGGTGATCCTCTTGCAACTTCCTGTTGGGAAGGAGAATATATCCCATAAGTAATGGATGACCCGTGGACTGAACACACTACAAGAGAAATAAATTTATCAGGTAAACATAAATTGTGTTTTTAAATAGGATTAATTTATTTAATTATAGAAATTTTATTTAGATTTATTAAAAATAGATTTAAGTTAGGGGGTGTTAGGGTTAGACTTAGGTTTAGGGGTTAATACATTTAATATAGTAGCGGCGATGTTGGGGGCGGCAGATTAGGGGTTAATAAATATAATATAGGTGTCGGCGATGTTAGGGACAGCAGATTAGGGGTTCATAGGGATAATGTAGGTGGCGACAATGTTGGGGGCGGCAGATTAGAGGTTAATAAGTGTAAGGTTAGGGGTGTTTAGACTCGGGGTTCATGTTAGGGTGTTAGGTGTAGACTTAGAAAGTGTTTTCCCATAGGAAAAAATGGGGCTGCGTTAGGAGCTGAACGCTGCTTTTTTGCAGGTGTTAGGTTTTTTTTCAGCCGTCTCAGCCCCATTGTTTCCTATGGGGAGATCGTGCACGAGCACGTTTTTCCAGCTTACCGCTACCGTAAGCAACGCTGGTATTACATTTAGAAGTGGCGCTAAATTTGCTCAACGCTCACTTTTCTGAGGCTAACGCAGCCATTCAGAAAACTTGTAATACCAGCGTTGTTTAAAGTGAGCGCTGGAAAAAAAAAGGAGCGTTAGCTCCGCAAGTTTTTACCGACAAAACTTGTATTCTAGCCGATTGTGTTCACGCCCGTGAAGTTATTTAAGAGTTAGCACAACACAGTACTAATTGCAACTCAATAGATTTTAAATAGCCACAGTCATGTGATCAGGGGGCTGTCAGAAGAGGCTTAGATACAAGGTAATCACAGAGGTAAAAAGTATATTAATATAACTGTGTTGGTTGTGCAAAACTGGGGAATGGGTAATAAAGGGATTATCTTTTAAAACTATACAAATTATATTGTAGACTGTCCCTTTAAGAGAAATGGTGTAGGGTATATTTGCCTCTTCCTGGTGTCTAGGTGATATAATTCCTAAGAGTAAGGTCTCGTGGACTCATCACTACCAAGAAATAAACAAAATTTATTCTTAACTGATAAATTCATTTATTCTTTTATATATATATATATATATATATATATATATATATATATATATATATATATATATATATATATATATATATATATATATATATATATAAAATGTCAATTAGCCGATGGCCCAGCACTCCAACCTTGATAGTGTGATAATGACCTGGGTGCAATCCTCAAAAAACTTGTATAGATGTGTATTTGTAAAGAAGGGCACGCTCAGAATTTTTGTATCAAACTTTAAACATATTTATTCTGACAGTATCAGAATTTTAATTACAGAAGATCATAGTCGAAATTTCGGCTCTTATAGAGTATTCTAGAAAAAGAACATGAAAAAAAGGAAACTTACTCAAAATGTAATCAGTGATGAATAGTAACAGCCACTAGCGGATAAATAGACATACAATACATGAGCCGCCGGCACACCCTTCACTAAAGTCAATCCCGTAACAGATAAACAGTGATCCGCTGTCTACACTACCGCCACTGTCAAAACATTTGAACAGAGACTCAGCCCGAAGCCTTGTTGTTTCGACACACATGGCAAATGGAAATAAAACAAGCTCGTAGTGAGGTGAGACCCAGCTGATAAAGTGACCCCGGAATGCGGTCATAAAGACCAAAGCACACTGAGTGCCTTAAACCACTAACTTATGCGAATAACAACAAAACTGCAGCACTTACCATTAGTCGGCTATTGAGCCGTACTCCCAAATGAGAAACTAGACATACACAGCATGAGCCACCTGCTCCTCCTTAAATATCCTCAGTGACATAGCTATTAGAGAGACATCAGCTGCCTGCACTTCATCAGCTGTAAACCACCTGATCACAGGCTCAACCCGGCGCCCTGATGCAGTGAAACAACCCAGAGATAACGTTACCGCAAGAATTGCAGTATGTGAACCATGGCAAATACCTTTGCAAATGTTACGACAGGCAGAGACAAAAACATAACAGGCACATGCCATACAAGACATAACCATCCAATCGGAAGGCTTAGCATGTGAGCAACATGAGACGTATGTAGCCCAAATTTCTTACAATACACCTATACTAGGTGGAAGGAGCTAGGGTAGTGACCCCAGTATGTAACCTAAACAGACCTAACCTGTTACCCTAATATCTCCTAAAGGCAGATAGAGAACCTACTAGACAACATCTCTACCATTCAGTGAGATGCCACCCCCTAGAGTGGTGCACAGGAGTGGACTCAGTCGGAAAACATTACTAATGAAGACTGATCCCTGGCTCAGTGAAAAGACGTGGCTAGCCAAGACTAAAAGTGGCTGCTTCAAATGTGGCAGCTGCGTGACTTGTAGTTCTTTATTGACTGGCCCAAAATTTCACCACCCTATTTCTACTAAAACATACTTTTTTTCATGAGCGGTGCGAATACGTGCTGTGCTGTGGTATGAGTTGCTCAGTATCCTTGAGTCTAGTATATTTGTCCCTGCGAATGGTAGGTTCTGGGAAGGCAGGGGTCTTTTCCCTTTTAGGGGGACCATGTCACAGTAACAGGTCCTTACTTCGAGCCTATACTGATGTCTTTCCCTTAGCCTTTTTTACTTTTATACAGCTCTTTGTGGCATTGTTTTGGGTTGCGGGCAGTATACCCACCCGAGGTGTTACCTGGGCACTTGCTTATAGAAGTGTTCTCTAGTAGGTGTTCTCCATCTGCCTTTAGGAGATATTAGGGTAACAGGTTAGGTCTGTCTATGTTTTATACTGGGGTCACTACCCTAGCTCCTTCCACCTAGTATAGGTGTATGGTGAGAAGTTTGGGCTACGTATGCCTCATGTTGCTCACATGCTAAGCCGTCCGATTGGATGGTTATAAGTTGTATGGTATGTGCCTCTTAGGTTTTTGTCTCTGCCTGGCGTAACATTTGCATAGGTATTTGCCATGGTTCACATACTGCAATTCTTGAGGTAATGTTATCTCAGGGTTGTTTCAATGCATCAGGGCACCGGGTTGAGCCTGTGGTCAGGTGGTTTACAGCTGATGAAGTGCAGACAGCTGATGTCTCTCTAATAACTATGTGATTGATGCTATTTAAGGAGGAGCAGGTGGCTCATGCTGTGTATGTCTAGTTTCTCATATGGGAGTACGGCTCAATAGCCGACTAATGGGTAAGTGCTGCAGTTTTGTTGTTTTTTGCATAAGTTAGTGGTTTAAGGTTTACGGCACTCAGTGTGCTTTGGTCTTTATGACCGCATTCCGGGGTCACTTTATCAGCTGGGTCTCACCTCACTACGAGGTTGTTTTACTTCCATTTGTTATCTGTGTGGAAACAACAGGGCTTCGGGCTGAGTCTGTGTTCAAATGTTTTGACAGTGGCCGTAGTGTAGACAGCGGATCACTGTTTATCTGCTACGGGATTGACGTTAGTGAAGGGTGTGCCGGTGGCTCATGTATTGTATGTCTATTTTTCTGCTGGTGGCTGTTACTATTCATATATTTCTGTGTTGTACGTGATGTGTCATGTAGTGTTCTTTGATCCATATGATCGCAAACAGATTAATGTGCCAGAATACAGATGCAGCATGTACGTGCTTGGGCTATACACTTTATACACTATTGGCCTTGGGAGAGCTTACCGATGGGCTGCTATTTCTAGATAGTCTGACTGGCGGTTTTTGATGACTTACATGTATTTTGGCTGGGTGGTGGACAATTTGTCATCTATTCAGTTAGGGTTCATGTAGGCATGAGTAAATATGCTCCAATTCTTTGAACGGCTCTGTTTAGGTATGCTCAGCCATTGGTTTGCTGTACAGTATCAGCTATGCTGTGATTTGTAAATTTGAGTCATTTTGTTCTGTGAATTTTTATGTCTCTATTTGTCCAAGTATGTGGTCTTCTTTTGGCATCAGATGGTAGCTATAGTGTATATACGTTATCCTTGTATGAGTAGCTAGAAACGTAGTATTTATAGGTCATTGCTGGCACTGTATGTTATGGTGCTCTGATGAACCATCCCGGTATCATAGAGGCCTTGTTCCTATACATTTGTACGCCAGATGAGTAAGCTTATTCTGCCTGGTGGTGATTAGTGCTCTTATGGGCTGGTGCATCCTGGCAGAGTGTTAGATTGAGTTACAGTTTATCTGGTAGCGTTTTTAAATTGTATTAAGTGTATGTATGGTGCTGGGTATTTCTGTTGTATGTCATCACTGATTACAAGTTTCCTTTTTTTTCTAGATAATTCTTGTCTTGAAGAAGGCTCACTTAAGAGCCGAAACGTCGAATATGATATTCTGTAATTCAAATTCTAAAACTGTCAGAATAAATATGTTTAAAGTTTGATACAAAAATCTTGAGAGTGCCCTTCTTTACAAATACATATATATATATATATATATATATATATATATATATATATATGGGCTGGGTGATATGGGTGAAAAAAAAATCGTGACTTAAAAAAAAAAAAAAAACACGCGATTGCGATTTAATCGCGATTTTATTAAAAATTACTATAACACCTTCATTTTTCAATAAAACGTTTATTTAACACTACAGAATCTTACTGTACACGTTTCTCAATGTCCAATACACTCTTGGAGCATAAAAATACAAACCACAAAATAGTTAAAATAAAATTAGCTAGTGCTACCTGTGCTGTGGTTACATAGATAGTATAAAGTCCCTTTATTTAACAGTACACTACAGAATCTTACTGTACATGTTTCTCAATGTCCAATGCACTCTTGGAGCATAAAAATACAAACCACAAAAGAAGTTTAAAAAAAAAAAAAAAAGGTCAGTAAGGCACTATAAAGTATTTGTACAATACTCACTTTATTGCTCACACTTTTGAGCTGTCCCACCGCCACACCACTGCTTGACCACCCCCACACTACTCCCAGATGACTCCCACACACTCTTAAATCTCTTCCAAAATGGCCGTTTCGCAGGCATTCTCAGGTCCGCCCACGGCCGCACACTGGTCTGCCACTCATCCTCCCTCTCCGCCTCCGTTTTCAGGACAATCTGAGGATTTTCTTTTTTTTTTTTAATTGTGTACTCTCGCGGTTTTAAAACCACGGCGATTAATCGCAGTTTAAAACCGCATTCGCGATTAATCGTGCAGCCCTAATATATATATAAAAATAAATAAAAGGGATTTCTATAATACTAAGAGGTATCAGTGGGTTATGAAAACCTTTAAATGGAGCTTTTTGCTGACATTCTGGGCTGGATTTACAAAATCTCTCTATTGCGGAAAAGATACCTTGGCAATAAAACCTTGCAAGTGCTCACTCCTTGGTTTTCTCTATCCCAAGATGCCCCTCTAACACTTGACTGTGAACAAGCTTTAGGACAATATTTTTTTTGAAAATTGGGAACCAAAAACTGATCCACCTCATCAATCCCCTTTTTTTCTACCCACCCTATAAAGTAAATCATGCTTTACTTTAAAGCAGGGAAAACGCAAAGGCCCCAAGTTATCAAAGTCTGGCGGACCTGATCCGACAGTGCGGATCAGGTCCGCCAGACTTCGCTGAATACGGCGAGCAATATGCTCGCCGTATTCAGCATTGCACCAGCAGCTCACAAGAGTTGCTGGTGCAACGCTGCCCCCTGCAGACTCGTGACCAATCGTCCACCAGCAAGGGGGTATCAATCAACCCGATCGTACTCGATCGGGTTGATTTCCGGCGATGTCTATCCGCCTGCTCAGAGCAGGCAGACAGGTAATGGAGCAGCGGTCTTTGTGACCGCTGCTTCATAACTGCTGTTTCTGGCGAGTCTGATGACTCTCCAGAAACACGGGGCATCAAGCTCCATACGGAGTTTGATACATATGCCCCAAAGACTTGTTAGGGTCAGTGATAATTCCTTCTATCATCTGTACATTTTCCATTGCAGCTGTTAAACTTGGGTCTTCCCACTGGGCAGTAAGAAGATTACCAGGACAAATTTCTTGATCCTGAAACAGTACATCTCTTATAGGGGCATCATTCATTTCTGGGGGTTCTGCCTTATCACCCAGGTATACTAGAGCTGACTATTTTTCACTGTCTGTCTCCAAATCAACTTTAGAAAAAAAGGAAAATGTTATCTATTTCTGGTACCCTCGGCACATTTCCAGACTTCCTGTATTTGATGCAAGTAAGGGAATTCTCTCGCTATTACTATATCTTAGGGCAAAACAGGTACTGCACCTACACAACATTTAACCATAACTATGTTCACATACAATATCAATTGCACTGTATCTAATATATCAGGTTAAAAGCAAAATACTTTTTACCAAAGGACTTTTTTATGATGAGGTGAATTGGTATCTAATGTTTGCCATTTTTTTTTTTTTTTACAAAAATCAGCCCTGTGACTTCAGATAGAAGTACCTGTATTATTTGCTATTTCTATCTTCCAAAATACTGTGCAATTATTTGTTTCCTGCTGTTCTGGTTAATGGGAAAATGACACTAAAGGTAAAGTTATTTTACATATGCACCAAATGCATTACTGAAGGTCTGCAAATAAAACAAGTGCTTCAAACAAAGATTTCAGAATTAAATTACAGCCAAATAAATGAATAAAATGTTTTTTCCCCCCACAATCCATTAATAAAATTTTCATATATATATATATATATATATATATATATATATATATATATATATATATATATATACATACATACACACACATACAGTATATATATACATACATACACACACATATACATACATACAGTATATAAATAAACAAATATATATATAAAAGTTGAACAGGTATAGCACCTGGATATATAAAAAAATGAATTTCTCTTAAGTAAATTATTTTATTACAAAAGAAACCTGTTCAGGGGTGCACTTATTATCACCATACCAATCAGGATTATGTACTATTTGCTTATGAAAAACAAATGTGCATTTACTTTCAGTTTCTGTAGACAATAAACAGTTTGAGGTAACCATAAAAACTTTAAAGAAAATATACCTAAGGGGATAGTCCTTTTCAAGAACAACTGAACGCCAAAAAAAAGGTGTAGTTGATTTGACTTGCAAGCATATATGTAAATTATTGTATTTTTTTATCACACAGGTCATGCAACTGAGCTTTTATAAAACAAAGAGACATTTCTTGTCAAGTCTTGCAGGAGGCCAGTGTTTCTCCAAGGAACACATTTTACCAGTTTTACTTTGGCTCCGCTATTCATAGTTATTTGCATAATTTGAATCAAAAGGCAGAAGCAAATTATATGAACTTAGATGACATTGTAGTCAAATGTGTTCGTTCACTCATTTTTTTTTTTTTACTCATTTACTGAGTTATAGTAAACAATATTTTTGAGAGGATTGTGGTTTTCATATGAAGCAAGCAGAAATATGTTGTGAAAATGTACATAGTGGCACATGTTATCTTTACCAATTTCACTACTTCTTGTTGTAAAAGGATTGAGCAATCTTTTTCCACTACCTCTTTCAAAAATGACATTGCTTCACATTATTTAAGGAGAGATTATTTATTTTACTATTATAGTACCGTTTAGTTTTTTTTTATAATTAAAAAAAAAATCATAATAATGGGGCTATATTTCTCTTTTATTGTACAATAAATAAACATATTGTAGGTGTTGTGAATTACTCATGACCTTGTATCTTGACGTAACTTTTGTGAGGGACTGTGACAACTTATTTTAATAATCTGCTATCTTGCACTAGCGGGTTATTTGCTTTGTACCTTACCTTGCACCGAAAATAGAGGGACTAATAATCATTTGACAGTTTACTCACAAAGAAAACCTACTCTAACAAAATAACATTTTGTGGAATGTACAAATATCCTGCTGAGTCAGCCTTTTCACACCTCTTTGCTGAAGCAGCTTTTAGAATCGTGTTGCATATTTAGGGCTAGATTACAAGTGGATCGTTCTATATAGATTTCATGAATGCAATATTAGCGCTCCACTTTGTAATACCAGCGCACGATAATGTGCGCTGGTACTACAAGTTAGCTTCAATGCGAACGCAACCTTGGGGCTCCATGGCATCATAACTTCAGCACCAGCGAAGGGTGTACGTAGCGCAGCGATGGCAGCAAATATAAATATATATGCATATGATTATATACATGTGTAAATATGTGCATCATTTCAAATAGATTACAACATATTATTCCATTGTTAATTCATCCTGATCAATCCGGGTTCATAAATAGAAGATCATCTTTCTATAACATTCGGAGGGTAACCAATGTTATTTCATATGTCTGGACCAATAAGGGAACTTTATATAAAAAGAGCCTGGATATACTATTATTAACATTAGATGCTGAAAAGGCCTTAGATTCAGTAGAATGGGACCATCTTTTTACGTCCTTGGGTAATTTTGGCTTTAAAGGGAATATCATGGAATGCATAAGAGCATTGTATTCCTCCCCCAAAACTGCACTGCTTATAAACAGTCAGCATTCAGATTATTTATATCACAATGCATAGAGGTATGCGTCAAGGATGTCCCCTCTCACCAATTTTGTTTGATCTAGCTCTTGAACCATTGATGGTAAAAGTTCGGGAAATAATTAAGGGAATTCAGATAGGAAACATGGAATTAAAAGTAGCAGCCTACGCGGATTAAACGTTATTATTTCTTAGAGACTCAAAAACTATTTTCCGGGTATAAAGTAAATACAAGTAAATCGGAAATTTTATGGTTACTCAGACAAAAATAAAATTCACTCCAAAATCCAAGTTTTAAAGTGGCCGAAGAAAGTATAAACGGCCAGATTACGAGCTTTGCAGTAAGAGGAGTGCGTTGCTAACTTGCACGTTATTCTCACCGCTCACTTACCTACAGCGCTGGTATTACAGGTTTTCATAAACCCGGCATTATTAGTCAAGAAGTGAGCGTAGAGCAAAATTGAGCTCCATACTGCACTCCAATACCAGCGCTGCTTAAGTCAGCGGTGAGTTGGTTGTACGTGCTTGTGCACGATTTCCCCATAGACATCGATGGGGAGAGCCGGCTGAGAAAAAGTCTAACACCTGCAATAAAGCAGCGTAAAGCTCAGTAACACAGCCCCATTAAATCCTATGGGGAAACACATTTTATGTTTACACCTAACATCCTAACATGAACCCCAAGACTAAACACCCCTAATCTTAAATTTATTAACCCCTAATCTGCCGCCCCGACATCGCCACCACCTTCATTATTCTTATTAACCTTTAATTAACCTTTAATCTGTTTACACCTAACATCCTAACATGAACCCCAAGACTAAACACCCCTAATCTTAAATTTATTAACCCCTAATCTGCCGCTCCGGACATCGCCACCACTATAATAAACATATTAACCCCTAAACCGCCGCACTCCCGCATCGCAAACACTAGTTAAATATTATTAACCCCTAATCTGCCGCCCCTAACATCTCCGTCACCTACCTACATTTATTAAACCCTAATCTGCTGCCCCCAACATTGCTGCCACTGTACTAAAGTTATTAACCCCTAACCCCCTCTAACTTAAATATAATTTAAAATAAATCTAAATAAAACTTACTATTAATAACTAAATAATTCCTATTTAAAACGAAATACTTACCTGTAAAATAAACCCTAAACTAGCTACAATACAACTAATAGTTACATTGCAGCTAGCTTAGGTTTTATTTTTATTTTACAGGCAAGTTTGTATTTATTTTAACTAGGTAGAATAGTTACTAAATAGTTATTAACTATTTAATAACTACCTAGCTAAAATAAATACAAATTTACCTGTAAAATAAAACCTAACCTGCCTTACAATAAAACCCTACAATTAAATAAATTCCCTAAATTAAATGCAATTAACTACATTCAATGCAATTAGCTAAATTACAAAAAACAAACAAACACTAAATTACAGAAAATAAAAAACAAATTACAAGATCTTTAAACTAATTTCACCTATAGCCCTATCAAAATATAAAAAGCCCACCCAAAATAAAAAAAAACCTAGCCTAAATTAAACTACCAATAACCCTTAAAAGGGCCTTTTGCGGGGCATTGCCCCAAAGAAATCAGCTCTTTTACCTGTCAAAAAAACACCAACAACCACCCCAACAGAAAAAATCTTAACACTAACCCCTGAAGATCCACTTACAGTTTTGAAGAGCTGATATCCATCCTCAACGAAGCCAGGAGAAGTCTTCATCCAAGCGGCAAGATGTCCTCAACGAAGCCAGCAGACGTGGTCCTCCAGACGGGCAGAAGTCTCCACCCAGACGGCATATTCTATCTTCATCCTCCCGAGGCGGAGTGGCTCCATCTTCAAGACAGCCGATGCGGAGCATCCTCTTCAATCGACGGCTTCTTCTACAATGAAGGTTCCTTTAAATGACGTCATCGAAGATGGCGTCCCTTAGATTCCGATTGGCTGATAGAATTCTATCAGCCAATCGGAATTAAGGTTGAATTTTTTTTTATTTTTTTTTACAGGTAAAAGAGCCGATTTCTTTGGGGCAATGCCGCGCAAAAGGCCCTTTTAAAGGCTATTGGTAGTTTAGTTTAGGCTAGGTTTTTTTTTTATTTTGGGTGGGCTTTTTTTTATTTTGATAGGGCTATTAGATTAGGTGTAATTAGTTTAAAGATCTTGTAATTTGTTTTTTATTTTCTGTAATTTAGTGTTTTTTGTTTTTTTTTAAATTTAGCTAATTGTATTGAATTTAGTTAATTGTATTTAATTTAGGGAATTTATTTAATTGTAGGGTTAGGTTAGGTGTTAGTGTAAGACAGGTTAGGTTTTATTTTCCAGGTCAATTTGTATTTATTTTAGCTAGGAAGTTATTAAATAGTTAATAACTATTTAATAACTATTGTACCTAGTTAAAATAAATACAAACTTGCCTGTAAAATAAAAATAAAACCTAAGCTAGCTACAATGTAGCTATTAGTTATATTGTAGCTAGCTTAGGGTTTATTTTACAGGTAAGTATTCAGTTTTAAATAGGAATTATTTAGGTAATGATAGTAATTTTTATTTAGATTTATTTTAATTATATTTAAAGTTAGGGGGTGTTAGGGTTAGACTTAGATTTAGGGGTTAATAAATTTAGTATAGTGGCAGCGACGTTGGGGGCGGCAGATTAGGGGTTAATAAATGTAGGTAGGTGGCGGCGATGTTAGGGGCGGCAGATTAGGGGTTAATAATAAGTTTTATGCTACAACTTTGTAACGTAAAACTCATAACTACTGACTTTAGAATGCGGTACGAATCTTGACGGGATAGGGTGTACCGCTCACTTTTTGGCCTCCCAGGACAAGCTTGTAATACCGGTGCTATGGAAGTCCCATTGAAAAAAGACTATACGCAATTTGCGTAAGTTGATTTGCGGTAAGGCCAAAAAAGTGTGCGGTGCCCCTAAATCTGCAACACTCATAATAGCAGCGGTAGTGAAAAAGCAGCGTTATAACCTGATACTGCTTTTTCACTATAACGCAAAACTCGTAATCTAGCCGAAAGTATTTAGGAATAATATTTTCACAAACTCCAGGAGAAATGGTACAAGTTAAATTATGATCCATTATTTGCAAAAATTTCAGAGGAGATTAAGAGATGGGCATGTCTACCAATTACGCTTTCAGGAAAAATAAATATGGTGAAAATGATTACAACCCCTAAGATATTATACCTAATTCAAAATCTTCCATTACAAATTGGAAGTAAAGATGTATCACGGTTTAAAAAGGCAATAAATTATTTATGCTGGAATGGCAAGAAACCTGAAATATCAAATGCAAAACTCAGTATATCGAAAGAGTAGGGAGGATTGGGAATGCCTGATTTGAATTTGTATAATTATGTTTTATTTGCTAAGATAGTTATGGCCTGGATTACCAAGAATACGATTTTAATAGACCTTGACTTGGAAAAAAATGTAATCAAACCTTTTGAATTAAATGCATTAATACATATTGATTATAAAAAAAAAAGGCTGGAGAATATAAGAAACCTAATTTTAGCTTGAAAAAAAAATGAAATTTTTAAGATTGACTATACTTATTCAAAATATCTCTTAATTAACGGCAATCCTGAAGTTCTGATTAGCCCAAAGGTATGTAGAGAGTGGCAAACAAAGGGATTTATGTATTTACATCAACTAATTGATGAAGATAACAAATTGATTGAGGATTTTGAATATATGAAGAATAGATTTGGCTGCTCAAGTAAACAATTTTTTATATATCTTCAATTGAGACATTATTGTAATAAGATGGTGAATACTATTTTTAATATAAAATATTGGATACTTTGAAAGCAATTATAAATCTATTCTCACAAGGAAACACTTCTTGCTCACTCCTATATAAGAATCTTAATGACCAAAAAAGAATTAAATATATTCATGAATTGGTCAAGAAATGTTTGACTTTTTTCAGATTCAGATATATAACAGTATGAATAGAGTTGGAAACGCAACCTTGCTCTCAAGCTGGAGAGAGTCTCAATCAAAAATATATCATTCCTATCTAACTCTGTATCTGATGGCTGAATGGAAAACTCCAACGATAATATTTGTTAAAAAGGCAGATATAAAACATTGCATGTTCCTATGCCCCAAAAGAAATAGGTTTTGGCTAAAGGTAAGTTACTGGATAAAAAAGAAATGTAAAATAGATGTAAACTTTTCATCATTGGAAATTATATTTCTAGCGAAAGAAGAGCATAAGGAAAGGACTCCCTTATTAAACACTATCACCTAGATTACGAGTTTTGCGCTAAACAGGGTACGAAACGAACGCAACAAAAGTTGCGTTATTTCACTCTCCATAGCGCTGCCATTACGAGTTTCTGGAAAGCCTCTTTGTGCGTGCGATACAGAGGCTATAAGCTCCATACTGCACAAAACCCAAGGGCTGGTTTGATGTGATTGTCCACGCTTTCCCCTATAGAAATCAATGGGGAGAGAGTGTTAGAAAAGAAATCAAACACCTGCGATTGCGGAATGAAAAATTTCCGTAATGCAGCCCCTTTGATGTCTATGGGGAATTTTTTTTTAAATTTAAACCGAACACACTATCATAAAAACCCCTAATCCGCCAACGCCGACACCTAAATAAAGTTGTTAACCCCTAATCTGCCGCCCCCGACATCGCCAACACTAATAAAAGTTATTAACCCCTATTCCGTCGCTCCCCAACATCACTGCCACTATAATAAAGTTATTAATCCCTAATCTGCCGCTCCCTACATCGCCAACACTAATAAAAGCTATTAATCACTAATCCGCCACTCCCCACATCGCCGCCACTATAATAAAGTTATTAACCCCTAAACCTCCAGCCTCCCACATCTCCGCCACTAAATAAACCTATTAACCCCTAAACCGCCGGCCACTCACATTGCAAAACTTTATGATAGTGGCGGCGATGGTGGGGTGCGGGGGAATAGGGGTTAATAAATTTAAATAGTGTTGGCGATGTGGGCGTGTGGCATATTAGGGGTTAATAACTTTATTGAATAGTCGATGTGGGTGGGCAGCAGATTAGGGGTTAATAAGTTTAATATAGTGTTTGCGATGCGGAAGGGCGGCGGTTTAGGGGTTAATAGGTAGTTAAAGGGTGTTAGTGTACTTTGTAACACTTTAGTTATGAGTTTTGTGAAACATTTTTGTTACACAGAAACCATAACTACTGGTTTCAGATGGGGTTATGGATCCTGGCGGTATAGGCTGTAACACAAGCATTTTAGCCTCACCGCACAACCTGTAATACTGGTGCTATGGAAATCCCACACAAAAACGCATTTTTTTTTAGTGCGGGATTGACGTTTTGTTACAGGATAAAATGCTTGCGGTATAGCAATACCGACACGACTCCTAATAGCGGCGTTACTGCTTTTACACTGAAATTGCCATTTTTTCAGGGTTAAAGGGACAGTCTACACCAAAATTTTTCTTATTTAAAAATATAGATAATCCCTTTATTACCCATTCCCCAGTTTTGCATAACCAACACAGTTATATTAATATACTTTTTACCTCTGTGATTACCTTGTATCTAAGCCTTTGCAGACAGCCTCCTTATCTAAGTGCCTTTGACAGACATGCAGTGTAGTCAATCAGTGAAGACTCCTAAATAACTTCACGGGAGTGAGCACAATGTTATCTATATGACACATGTGAACTAGCACAGTCTAACTGTGAAATACTTTCAAAATGCTCTGAACTAAGAGGCGGTTTTCAACTGTTTAGAAATCAGTTTGAGCCTAGCTAGGTTTAGCTTTTCAAAAATACCACCAAGGGAACAAAGCAAATTTGATGATAAAAGTAAATAGGAAAGTTCATGCCCTATCTGAATCATGAAAGTTTAGTTTTGACTAGACTGTCCCTTTAAAAGCCACAACGCAAAACTCGTAATCTAGCCATATAATCTTTGTAGGCAGAAATATAATACTTAGAGACTGTGAATCTAAAAAAAATCCAAGCCTACAGCTATTCCTAAAGAGATTACACCAACAATTGATATATGAACAATATGATATAGATAGACAATCTGAAAAACAAGTTGCTAAATGCTTCGGAAAATGGGAAAGTATTTGAAAGCTTAGAGGGAACTGGTCGGAGATTTGAGACTAATGGGGGAGAGAGAGGAAGCCCCTTGTACCTTTTTTTTTTTCCCCTGTCCTGTAAAAAAAAGGTAAAGGACTTTAAAAATATTAAGATAAGAGGTATCAGAAATAGATTATCATATTATAAGGATAATTAATCTTTCTATGTTATATTTATATGCAGACATCGGGGGGTAGTTATCAAGCCGTCAACCTCAAATACGCTGCGTATTCCGCAGCGTATTTGTGGCGAGGCTGATACGCCTTAGTTATCAAAGGCTCGAGACCGGCAAAAGTAGAATTTTGTGACGTAAGCATCGATCCGCCGGACTCAGTCCGACACAGATCGATTCTTACGTCACTCCAGATGTTCCGCACACAAGTGCGGCACATTCTCACTACTTTTGCTAGCTATCAAAAAACTAGCAGGTACGCTCTGCACTTTTACGGCCCAGCGTACCTGGTTTTCAAAGCGCCAGCCTGGAGGCGGCGGATCCCATAGGAATCAATGGGAGTCTGACCATAGCGAAAGTACAAGTTCGCTGCTGACAGACATCCCATTGATTTCTATGGGAGCTGTCTACACCTAACACCCTAACATGTACCCCGAGTCTAAACACCACTAATCTGACCCCCCCTACACCGCCGCAAATAAATAAAGTTATTGCCCCCTAAACCGCCGCTCCCGGAGCCCACCGCAAGCTACTCTATACATATTAACCCCTAAACCGCCGCTCCCGGAGCCCACCGCAAGCTACTCTATACATATTAACCCCTAAACCGCCGCTCCCGGAGCCCACCGCAACCTATATTAAATGTATTAACCCCTAATCTGCCCCCCCTACACCGTCGCCACCTATAATAAATTTATTAACCCCTATCCTGCCCCCCACTACGCCGCCGCCACTGTAATAAAATTATTAACCCCTAAACCTAAGTCTAACCCTAACCCTAACGCCCCCTAACTTAAATATTAATTAAATACATCTAAATAAATTAACTCTTATTAACTAAATGAATCCTATTTAAAACTAAATACTTACCTTTAAAATAAACCCTAATATAGCTACAATATAAATAATAATTATATTCTAGCTATCTTAGGATTTATTTTTATTTTACAGGTACCTTTCAATTTATTTTAACCATGTACAATAACTATTAAATAGTTATTAACTATTTAATAGCTTACCTAGCTAAAATAAAGAGAAATGTACCTGTGAAATAAATCCTAACCTAAGTTACAATTACACCTAACACTACACTATACTTTAATAAATTATTCCTATTTAAAGCTAAATACTTACCTGTAAAATAAACCCTAAGATAGCTACAATATAAATAATAATTATATTGTAGCTATCTTAGGATTTATATTTATATTACAGGTAACTTTGTATTTATTTTAGCTAGGTAGAATAGTTATTAAATAGTTATTAACTATTTAATAACTACCTAGCTAAAAGAAATACAAAATTACCTGTAAAATAAATCCTAACTTAAGTTACAATTAAACCTAATACTACACTATCATTAAATTAATTAAATAAACTACCTACAAATAACTACAATGAAATACAATTACATAAACTAACTAAAGTACAAAAAATAAAAAAAGCTAAGTTACAAAAAATAAAAAATTAAGTTACAAACATGTTCAAAATATTACAACAATTTTAAGCTACTTACACCTAATCTAAGCCCCCTAATAAAATAACAAACCCCCCCAAAATAAAAAAAAATCCCTACCCTATTCTAAATTACATAAATTTCAAAGCTCTTTTACCTTACCAGCCCTTAAAAGGGCCATTTGTGGGGGCATGCCCCAAAAAGTTCAGCTCTTTTGCCTGTAAAAGAAAAATACAACCCCCCCCCCAACATTAAAACCCACCACCCACATACCCCTAATCTAACCCAAACCCCCCTTACAAAAACCTAACACTAATCCCCTGAAGATCATCCTACCTTGAGTCGTCTTCACTCAGCCGAGCCACCGATGGAACTGAAGAGGACATCCGGAGCGGAAGAAGTTAATCCTCCAAGCGGCGCTGAAGAAATCTTCCATCCGATGAAGTCATCATCCAGGCGGCGCTGAAGAAGTCTTCGATCCGGCCGATGTCATCTTCAAAGAGGCGCTGAAGAGGTCTTCTATCCGGGCGAAGTCATCTTCCAAGCCGGGTCTTGAATCTTCCTTCCGCCGACGCGGAACCACCTTCTTCACCGACGGACTACGACGAATGACGGCTCCTTTAAGGGACGTCATCCAAGATGGCGTCCCCTCAATTCCGATTGGCTGATAGGATTCTATCAGCCAATCGGAATTAAGGTAGGAAAAATCTGATTGGCTGATGGAATCAGCCAATCAGATTGAGCTCGCATTCTATTGGCTGTTCCGATCAGCCAATAGAATGCGAGCTCAATCTGATTGGCTGATTGGATCAGCCAATCGGATTGAACTTGAATCTGATTGGCTGATTCCATCAGCCAATCAGATTTTCCTACCTTAATTCCGATTGGCTGATAGAATCCTATCAGCCAATCGGAATTGAGGGGACACCATCTTGGATGACGTCCCTTAAAGGAGCCGTCATTCGTCGTAGTCCGTCGGTGAAGAAGGTGGTTCCGCGTCGGCGGAAGGAAGATTCAAGACCCGGCTTGGAAGATGACTTCGCCCGGATAGAAGACCTCTTCAGCACCTCTTTGAAGATGACATCGGCCGGATCGAAGACTTCTTCAGTGCCGCCTGGATGATGACTTCATCGGATGGAAGATTTCTTCAGCGCCGCTTGGAGGATTAACTTCTTCCGCTCCGGATGTCCTCTTCAGTTCCATCGGTGGCTCGGCTGAGTGAAGACGACTCAAGGTAGGATGATCTTCAGGGGATTAGTGTTAGGTTTTTGTAAGGGGGGTTTGGGTTAGATTAGGGGTATGTGGGTGGTGGGTTTTAATGTTGGGGGGGGGGTTGTATTTTTCTTTTACAGGCAAAAGAGCTGAACTTTTAGGTTTAATTGTAACTTAGGTTAGGATTTATTTTACAGGTAATTTTGTATTTCTTTTAGCTAGGTAGTTATTAAATAGTTAATAACTATTTAATAACTATTCTAACTAGCTAAAATAAATACAAAGTTACCTGTAATATAAATATAAATCCTAAGATAGCTATAATATAATTATTAATTACATTGTAGCTATCTTAGGGTTTATTTTACAGGTAAGTATTTAGTTTTAAATATGAATAATTTATTAAAGTATAGTGTAGTGTTAGGTGTAATTGTAACTTAGGTTAGGATTTATTTCACAGGTACATTTCTCTTTATTTTAGCTAGGTAAGCTATTAAATAGTTAATAACTATTTAATAGCTATTGTACCTAGTTAAAATAAATTGAAAGGTACCTGTAAAATAAATATAAATCCTAAGATAGCTAGAATATAATTATTATTTATATTGTAGCTATATTAGGGTTTATTTTAAAGGTAAGTATTTAGTTTTAAATAGGATTCATTTAGTTAATAAGAGTTAATTTATTTAGATTTATTTAATTAATATTTAAGTTAGGGGGGCGTTAGGGTTAGGGTTAGACTTAGGTTTAGGGGTTAATCATTTTATTACAGTGGCGGCGGCGTAGTGGGGGGCAGGATAGGGGTTAATAAATTTATTATAGGTTGCGGCGGGTTCATGGAGCGGCGGTTTAGGGGTTAAACTATTTATTTAGTTGCGGAGAGGTGCGGGATCAGCAGGATAGGGGTTAATAATTTTATAATAGAGGGCGACGGTATAGGGGGGGCAGGATAGGGGTTACTAGGTATAATGTAGGTGGCAGCGGTGTCCGGGAGCGGCGGTTTAGGGGTTAATACATTTATAAGACTTGCGGCGGGGTCTAGGAGCGGCGGTTTAGGGGTTAATACATTTATAAGACTTGCGGCGGGGTCTAGGAGCAGCGGTTTAGGGGTTAATACATTTATAAGACTTGCGGCGGGGTCTAGGAGCGGCGGTTTAGGGGTTAGTAACTTTATTGAGTTGCGGGGGGCTCCGGGGGCGCCGGTATAGGGGGTAGAACAGTGCAGTTTAGTGTGAGTGCTTAGTGACAGGCTAGCAATAAAGCTGGGAAAAAGCCGAAGGGCAGCGAGATCGGATGAGTGATAACTGTCACAGTCCGCTGCTCATCGCCCCGCGGCTTTTTGACAGCTTTATTTGATAACTTAGGCGAACGTATTCAAGGTCCGCGGCGGCGAAGGTAGGCGATCTTAGGCGGACGTATTGGGCCGGCGAAGCAAGAAAAGTAGACGGCTTGATAACTAGCCCCCTCTAAGTTTAAACTGAATGTTGAAAAGATTGTAACCAAAAATAAGATAAAAATAGGGGAATTAATACAATATGTAAATCTCTTTCAATATTTTTTATTTGTAAATATTTTCATACTTGGTGACCAAGTTTTGGATGTATAAGATGTAAATTGAATGTTTAAAAGAATGAAACAAAAGAAAAGGAAAGTAAGAGAGAAGTAGAAAGAAGGAAATACAAATCAGAGGATTGAACGAATATGTAATTCTTTCTTAACATTGCTTTTTGTAAACACTTGCATATTCTGTGATCAACATTTAGTTGCATATGTTGTAAATATTGGTAATAACATGGGGAAAAAAGGGAATAAGTAAAAGGAAATGAATAAGAAGGTTCTGAAAAAGTGATACTGGTGATCTACGAATCACAATCCTTGTTTCTATTCTTTGTTTTCCCTTGTTTATTTTTTGTCATTTTCTCCCCTTAATAAATAAAAATGTGAACAAAAACAACATGTTAAACCATAAATATATATGTATATAAGCATATACATATATATATATTTACTGGGAACACACAGTTCCCATAGACTTATGTAAAGGCACTTCCACCAACTTTAACCACAAAATACTTCCTAGTGCAGTAAATTTATTAAAAAATAAAGATGCTGCCATCTTTATTTTTTAATAAACTACACTACACAGTATTTTGGGGGCATTTGGGGCAAATTTAAAAAAAAAACAGAGATCCGATTTTTGGTTAATTTTATAAGAGCCAATTGCTACCACAACCTCACGGTAGCAATAACCAGCTACTTGTAATGGCCAGTTAATTATTGCACTCCCGCAAATAGGCAAATTTGCGGGAGCGCAATAATTAAGTGCTCCTCTTGTAATCTAGCCCTTAGTGCGTTTTATGTCATTTTTATCAGACCATGTAGTTTTTACAAATTATCTTTAGTTTATAAATGTTTTGAGTAAGTGCAGAAAAAAAGCATAGAATATGTAAAGGGGCAATAAGCTTTCATGATTCATGTAGAGCTTCCAATTTTAAACAGCTCTCTGATTTACTTGTATTATCTAATTTTGCTTTTGTACTTTGGTATGCTTTGTTGAAAGCAAGATACCAAGATAATTAAGCAAATTTGACCATAGAAGTAAGTTACAAATTATTTAAAATTATGTGCTCTGTCATAATCCTGATGCATATTACAGTTATAGGCCCAGATTACAAGTGGCGCGCTAATTTTCCCCCCTCAAACTAAACTACGCGGCCAGATTAGTGGGGGTATTATAAGTTAAAAGTAAAAGTTATCGCGTTATTACTTCCTTTTAATTGCTCACATGCTAACCCGAAATCTGCTGCAGGAGTTTGTCATTTGCCTGCCACAGGTGTTGCTGGGACTGGTCCTGCAGTCTCCTACTGTTGGCCTCTTCAGTGTACTCCTTCCTTAGATCCTGTGTCAATAGATACTACATAAGATGGGCTCTTCTACTGGAAGCAGGTTCCCTGCAGCTTGATAAGCATAGTAGAGTGTATGCTGACAGGTAACTTGGTACTTGCACTCACTTAGCCTGCAGGCTATTAGCATGAACATGTGCACATGATTCACATAGCCTGGGGACATACTTACATACACTGGATAACACTACATACAGTTTTAGGCACTTTTATGCGTTTACAGAAAAATGTAGGTACTGTCTCTTTAAATGTATTTCTGGTATGTAGTAAAAGAGTTTAGTAACTTAAAACAGTACATTCACTCTGATGCCTCCACTAGCTAAACACAAATGCATGCAAAGGGAAGATTACAATTTATAATTAGAATCCTTCTCTGAGGGCGATTATTCACAAACCCAAGACCCCCCCTTCTGATAAAGTAGCAGAAGATGTATCCTTTAATTTCAAATTGGAGTACATACAATGCTCTAGTGCAGGAAGTTTTTACTTGCCTTTGCGGACTGGAGACCTCTATCCTGCTGACAATCTGTGAAAAAGATTGACAAATTATTTAAGGCAGACCCAAAAAAGGTCCAACTTTGAATCAGGAGGTATTCAACTAGATTGTGAATTGTTGGGGAAGGCCAGACATTGACCTCATGGCTTCTTGCTTGAATTATAAGCTACTCCAGTATTGTGCGAAATGTTGAGATCCACAAGCAACTCTATTAGATGCATTAGTGAATACCTGGTCATTCAGTCTTTTTTTTTTTTTGCAGGATGGTCTGGATAAGGGTTTATCAACCAGATCACTTAAAGGCCAAATTTCTGCCCTATCTGTCTTGTATCCTAAGAAGATTTTAAGACTTCCTGACATTCAAGCCTTTGTTCAAGATTTGGTTAGGGTAAGACCAGTTATCAGGCCTGTTTCCCTTCTGTGGAACCTTAACTTGGTTTTGAGGTTTTCTTGAAGCTCAGCCGTTTGAACCTATGCATAGCCTGAACATTGAACTGTTGTCCTGAAAGGTTCTCTTTCACTTAGCCATTTCCTCAACAAGAAGAGCATCTAAGCTTCTACTCTATCTTGTGACTCTTCTTACCTGATTTTTTTATCAGGATAAAGCAATTTCAGGACCAAACTACTCATTCCCCCTAAAGTTGATTATACTGAAAACATTAGGAAATGTTAGACCCATCTCTCTGTGCAGTGCCACAAATCACTTCATAACTTGGATGTAGTGTGGGCCTTGAAATTTCATCTTCAAGCCACTAAATAATTCAGAAATTATTGTTGTTTATCCATTTTTTAGGTCCGTTGCTTATTCTACCAGAGTAGTTGCCGCTTCTTGGGCTTTTATATATGAAGCTTCCATTGAACAGATGTGCAAGGCAGATACTTTTTCATATTTTTATACCTTTACCAAGTTCTACTATTGTGACTTGTTTGCCTCTTCTGAGGCTGCTTTTGGTAGGAACGTTCTTTAGGTTGCAGTGCCTCTTTTGTGATCTTGTGGACTTCACAGCTTGGGTATAGGATCCCACATGTTATGGCTTGTGGACCATCTTATGAAAGAAAGCAAATGTATGCTTACCTGATAAGTGCATTTATTTCATGATGGTGAGAGTCCACGAGACCCGTCCTTGTTTTTTCAATAACAGTTGGTGGCAATACCAGTTTGCACTTCTTTTACTCTACTTTTCCTTTACTACTTTCTTATTTTCTCTTGGCCATATGTTTGACTAAGGAATCATGGAAAAGTATGAGGGATTAAAGCTCTGTTGTGTGGGGTGTTTTGCCTCTGGACTTTAATTCCACATGTAATTTTGTTATATAGATATTTATTGTATATATAAAAAATGAAGAGACTACTGCAAAATGATCAGTTTCTCTGGTTTTACTATGTATAGGTATGTGCAATCATTTCAAAGCATTAGGATATGGTGAAAATTTCATAAAGATTGGATGATTTTTGGAGGTTTAGTAAAAAAATATGCGCTTTTTATTATTTAAAGGCACAGTACTGTTTTTTCAAAAATTGTATTTTCTGTATTTGAGTGCTGTCTAAGTCTGTTTAACATGTCTGAGCCTACAGATAAACTTTGTTTTATGTGTTTAAAAGCCATGGCGGTCCCCCCTTTTACATTTGTGTTTAAAGTGTGTTAACATATCCAAACATTTTAAAGACCATGCAGTGACACTTAAAAATGTGGCCCAAGATGATTCTTTAACGGAAGGTAATGAGGATAGCCCTCCTTCCTCTCCCCAAGTGTCGACACCAGTTTCGCCCGCGCAAGCGATGCCTTGTATCTCTAGTGCATTGGCCCCTATTACATTGCAACAATTAGCAACAGTCATGGATAATTCCCTTGCAGCATTTCTATCCAAACTGCCTGTTTTTCCTAAAAAGCGTGATAGCTCAGTTTTAAGAACAGAGGATGAGCAATCAGAAGTTTTGGATAATTTATCTGTTGTACCCTCACAACCCTCTGACGTGGCGGTGAGGGATGTACTGTCTGAGGGAGAAATTTGTGACGCAGGTTAAATTTCCTCGTTGGCAGAATCAGATTTCTTAGCGTTTAAATTTAAGCTGGAACACCTCCGCGTACTGCTTAAGGAGGTTTTAGCTACGCTGGTTGATTGTGACCCTATGGTGGTCCCAGAAAAATTGTGTAAAATGGACAAGCTTTTAGAAGTCCCTGTATACACTGATGCGTTTCCGATCCCTAAGAGGGTGGCGGATATTGTGACTAGGGAGTGGGAGAGACCAGGTGTACCTTTTGTTCCCCCCCCCCCTATCTTTAAGAAAATATTCCCCATAACTGACCCCAGGCGGGATGCGTGGCAGGTGGTCCCTAAGGTAGAGGGAGCAGTTTCAACACTAGCTAAGCGCACAACTATACCAATAGAAGACAGTTGTGTTTTCAAAGATCCTATGGATAACAAATTGGAAGGGTTACTAAAGAAAATATTTGTTCAACAAGGTATCCTTCTTCAACCAATTGCCTGCATTATTCCTGTAACTACTGCAGCGGCTTTTTGGTTGAGGCGCTGGAGGAGTCGCTCCAGAGGGAGACTTCATATGACGAAGTCATGGATAGAATTCATGCTCTAAAGCTGGTTAATTCTTTCATTACAGATGCTGCTTTACAATTAACTAAATTAGCGGCAAAAAATTCTGGTTTTGCCATTGTGGCGCGAAGAGCGCTCTGGCTCAAATCATGGTCGACTGACGTGTCGTCCAAAACAAAATTACTTAATATCAGGAAAGGGCCATGCCCTTCCACAAGATAGACCGTTTAAGGCTAATTTGCGCTCCTTTCGCAACTTCAGGAGCGGACCTGCTTCAACCTCTGCAGCCGCAAAGCAAGAGGGTAACGTTTCCCAGCCCAAAGCAGCATAAAAGCCTTTGCAGGGCTGGAACAAGGGTAAACAGGCCAAGAAGCCTGCTGCTGCTACCAAGACAGCATGAAAGGGTAGCCCCCGCTCCAGGACCGGATCTAGTAGGGGGCAGACTTTCTCTCTTGCTCACACTTGGGCAAGAGATGTTCCAGATCCCTGGGCATTAGAAACTGTTGCTCAAGGGTATCTTCTAGAATTCGAGGACTCTCCCCCAAGGGGAAGGTTCCACATTTCTCGTTTGTCTTCAGACCAGACAAAGAAGCAGGCGTTCTTACGCTGTGTAGAAGATCTTCTAAAGATGGGAGTGATACACCTAGTTCCAACTGCAGAGCAAGAACTGGGTTTTTTTACTCAAACCTGTTTGTAGTTCCCAAAAAGGAAGGAACTTTCAGGCCAATCCTGGATTTAAAAGTTCTAAACAAATTCCTCAGAGTTCCATCATTCAAAATGGAAACCATTCGGACAATCTTACCATTGATCCAGGAAGATCAATATATGACTACCGTGGATTTAAAGGATGCGTACCTACATATTCCTATCCACAAAGATCACCATCAGTTCCTAAGGTTCACCTTTCTGGACAAGAATTTTCACAAAGGTGCTAGGATCCCTTCTAGCGGTACTAAGACCGCTGGGCATTGCAGTAGCACCTTATCTGGACGACATATTAATTCTGGCGTCGTCTTTTCAATGAGCCAAGGCTCATACAGAAATAGTTCTGGCCTTTCTAAGGTCTCACGGGTGGAAGGTGAACGTTGAAAAAAGTTCTCTGTCCCCGCTCACAAGGGTTCCCTTCCTGGGAACGCTAATAGACTCGGTAGAGATGAAAATATTTCTGACGGAAGTCAGGAAGTTAAAACTTTTAACTACTTGCCGTGTTCTTCATTCTGTTCCTCGGCCTTCTGTGGCTCAGTGCATGGAGGTAATCGGGTTAATGATTGCGGCAATGGACGTTGTTCCCTTTGCCAGAATTCATCTCAGACCACTGCAGCTGTGCATGCTCAAACTGTGGAATGGGGATTATGCAGATTGTCTCCTTAGATACAAATGGACGAGAAAACCAGAGATTATCTTCTCTGGTGGTTGTCTCAGGATCACCTGTCTCAGGGAATGTGCTTCCGCAGACCAGAGTGGATCATTGTCACGACCGATTCCAGTCTGTTAGACTGGGGTGCGGTCTGGGACTCCCTGAAAGCTCAGGGCCTGTGGTCTCGGGAATAGTCGCTCCTCCCGATAAACATTTTGGAACTGAGAGCGATATTCAACACGCTCAAGGTATAGCCTCAACTAGCGGAGGCCAGGTTCATCAGGTTTCAATCGGACAACATCACAACTGTAGCGTACATCAATCATCAGGGAGGAACAAAGAGTTCCCTAGCGATGAAGGAAGTATCCAAGATCATCAAATGGGCGGAGGATCACTCCTGCTACCTATCTGCAATTCACATCCCAGAAATAGACAACTGGGAGGCGGATTTTCTGAGTCGTCAGACCTTTCACTCGGGGGAGTGGGAACTCCTTCCGGAGGTTTTTGCTCAGCTTACCCAGCTATGGGGTATTCCAGAGTTGGATCTGATGGCGTCCCGTCAGAACTCCAAACTTTCTCTTTACGGATCCAGGTCCAGGGACCCCAAGGCGGCATTGATAGATGCTCTAGTAGAGCCTTGGTCCTTCATTCTGGCTTATGTTTTTCCACCGTTTCCCCTTCTCCCTCGTCTGGTAGCCAGAATCAAACAGGAGAAGGCTTCGGTAATTTTGATAGCGCCTGCGTGGCCACGCAGGACTTGGTATGCAGACCTAGTGGACATGTCATCTGTTCCACCATGGACACTGCCATCGAGGCAGGATCTTCTAATTCAAGGTCCATTCAAGCATCCAAATCTAGTTCTCTGCAGCTGACTGCTTGGAGATTGAACGCTTAACTCTATCTAAGCGTGGGTTCTCTGGATCAGTTATAGATACTTTGATCCAGGCTAGAAAACCTGTCACCAGGAACATTTACTATAAGATATGGCGGAAATATCTTTGTTGGTGTGAATCCAAGGGTTACTCGTGGAGTAAGATTAGGATTCCTAGGATTTTGTCATTTCTCCAAGAAGGATTGGAGAAAGGATTGTCAGCTAGTTCCTTAAAGGGACAGATATCTGCTCTATCTATTCTGTTTCACAGGCGTCTGGCGGAAGTACCAGACGTTCAAGCGTTTGCATAGGCTTTAGTCAGAATCAAGCCTGTCTATAAACCTGTGGCTCCTCCATGGAGTCTAAATTTAGTTCTTTCTGTCCTTCAAGGGGTTCCATTTGAACCTTTACATTCCATAGATATTAAGCGATTATCTTTGAAAGTTTTGTTTTTGGTAACTATTTCTTCTGCTCGAACAGTTACAGAATTGTCTGCTTTGCAGTGTAATTCACCCTATCTGGTGTTTCATGCAGATAAGGTTGTTTTGCGTACAAAACCTGGTTTCCTTCCGAAAGTGGTTTCTAATAAGAATATTAACCAGGAAATCATTGTTCCTTCTCTGTGTCCTAATTCAGTTTCTAAGAAGGAACGGCTGTTACACAATCTTGATGTGGTTCATGCTTTAAAATTCTATTTAAAAGCAACTAAAGATTTCAGACAAACGTCATCCTTGTTTGTTGTCTATTTTGGTAAGAGGAGAGGTCAAAAAGCTATCGCTTCCTCTCTTTCCTTTTGGCTGAAAAGCATTATCCGATTGACTTATGAGACTGCTGGACAGCAGCCTCCTGAACGAATTACAGCTCTTTCCACCAGAGCTGTGGCTTCCACATGGGCTTTCAAGAATGAGGCTTCTGTTGAACAGATTTGTAAAGCAGCGACTTGGTCTTCACTGCATACTTTTGCCAAATTTTACAAATTTGATACTTTTGCTTCTTTGGAGGCTATTTTTTTGGGAGAAAGGTTTTGCAAGTAGTGGTGCCTTCCGTTTAGGTTACCTGACTTGTTCCCTCCCTTCATCCGTGTCCTAAAGCTTTGGTATTGGTTCCCACAAGTAAGGATGAATCCGTAGACTGGATACACCAATGTAAGAGAAAACAGAATTTATGCTTACCTGATAAATTTCTTTCTCTTACGGTGTATCCAGTCCATGGCCCGCCATGGCAATTAAGTCAGGTTCAAATTTATTTTTTGTAAAACTACAGTCACCACTGCACACTATGGTTCTCCTTTTTCTCCTAACCATCGGTCGAATGACTGGGGGGCGGAGCCTGAGGGGAGCTATATGGACAGCTCTGCTGTGTGCTCTCTTTGCCACTTCCTGTAGGGATTGAGAATATCCCACAAGTAAGGATGAATCCGTGGACTGGATACACTGTAAGAGAAAGAAATTTATCAGGTAAGCATAAATTCTGTTTTTGTTGCTTTTAAAATAGAGTATTTTAAAACATAGTATAGTATTGTTGTTGTTTTTTTATTTAAAAAAAAAGAAAAAGAAAAGTTGCTGAAGAAAACATTTGTTATGCTAGGGAGGCATAATATTGCCTATTAATAAAACAATGGGGGATCTGATTGTCAAACAATGGACAATAATGGCTTAAAGGGGCAGTATACCATAAAATAGTGTTTTCCTTAATGTGTTTCCAATGGATTGTTAAACCAGCAGCAGAGTATAACATGTATGATAAAGTGTTTATTTGGTTTATTTTTGTATATGAAGTAACTGGTTCTTTTCTTTGACACCACAACCCATCAAAATGGGTTGAGCTTGCAGGGAATTTGTATCTTATTATATCACTATCTGTACACACAAATGCTTCCTTATCTTATCACTGTAAACCAAATTCCAATACTTAGGCCCCGATATTCAAAGCATCTTGTCGGCAATTTCTGCGGTTGTGTGGGGGGTTGTATTTGAATTGTTCCTACACAGCGCAGACTGTGCGCTCACTGAAACCAAACAGGGTTTCTGTGTCAGATCACATCAAATAATGCCTGTGTGACCTTACTGTAGCTAGGCCTACACAAACTGCCTCACACTGTAAAGTCTCGCCACGGAAAAGGTGGCGAGACAAACATGGCTGACACCCTGTTTATAACCTATACTTCAGAGATTGGAATATATCGCACTGCTGGCGATGTATCCTAATCAAAGTACAGGTTACTCCCCCTGGAATGCCTAGCTAACTCTAATTTAAAATGTAGTTATTTTTGCTTGTAAATTGTATTTTAAGCCTAGATATATCATTTAAATCTGCCATAACCTAAAGACCTAACCACCCCGTAACCTATTAACCCCTACACCATCATTACCCCCCAACGCAATAAGCCCCTTAAATATTAACTCCTACAACGCCACAACCTCCTAAAGCAAACGAACACCTTAAGTTACAAAAAATATCAAACACTAAATTTACAAAAAATAAAAAAACCTAGCATTACAGAAAACAAAAAACAAAAACACTATCAAAAGTTAAAAAAAAACAGTTATGCCAATACTAAAACTAAAGCCCTCTTTAAAAAAACAAAACAAAAAACACACCCCAAAATAAAAAAAACTCTTAACTAATACTAAGAGTTAATATAAGAATAGCCCTGTAGAAGGGCTTTTTGTAAGGTATTGCCCTAAAGTGTTACAGCTCTTTTAAAAAAAATAATACAGCCCCATTCTACAATAAAAGTAACCCCCACCTCCTCAAAAAAAGTCTAATCTAAAACAAAACCTATGCTAAAAAGAGATTGCCCTGAAAAGCGCATTTGGTAGGGAATTTCCCTAAAGTGAAACTGCTCTTTTTACAAAAACCAAAAAGAAATAAAAACCTTGGCCTCCATTACATATGCAGCGTCGCCCGCAAAATCCTCCGCCGCCAGATTTTACTCGATTTTGGCATTACATATACGGGGTAGCATACAAGTTACGCACGTATATTTCACCCTTCGCTCACAGTTATTACTCCCATAGGCTAACATGGGACCGCATCGTAAATCGGTATCCAATATCCAGTGCAAGGCCTTACGTGGCGAAAATTGAGAAATATTACTCCATTTTTACCTCGCCATAAAAGGCACCCGTAGCAGGCCTTGCGCTGAGTATGGGAGCACCGTAACTCCCGAAAATGCCTGCAAAAATAAACTAACACCTAACGCATGTGCAATGTCTATCTACCTGTCAACCGCAATCCCCCGCCGCAATAACTAAGTATATTAACCCCTAAACCGCCATAGCCCACACCGCAATAAACCTATTCTAGTATTAACCCCTAAACCGCCATAGCCCACCTAGCCTATTAAATGTATTAACCACTAATCTCCCGTCGCCACTATAATAAATATATTAACCCCTAAACCTAAGTCTAACCCTAACCCTAATACCCCCTAACTTAAATATTATTTAAATAAATCTAAATAAATTTACTATTATTAACTAAATTAATCCTATTTAAAACTAAATACTTACCTATAAAATAAACCCTAAGATAGCTACAATATAATTAATAATTACATTGTAGCTATTTTAGGATTTATTTTTTATTTTACAGGCAACTTTGTATTTATTTTAACTAGGTACAATAGTTATTAAATAGTTAATAACTATTTAATAACTTCCTAGCTAAAATAAGTACAAATTTATCTGTAAAATAAATCCTAACCTAAGTTACAATTACACCTAACACTACACTATCATTAAAGGGACATTCAACACTTAGTGTAACAGGTTTTTATATAGTAAATTAAGAAACGGAGGTCCGCCTACACTATACCCCTCCTCCCTTGCCGCCTTGCTTCTGTCCTAATCAGCGGCGCTAACTACTCTAATACCCGGTCAATATGGATGCCGAACTCCCCCCACTATAACGTAGCTGCCTTCTTCTTAAACTGATAAGCAAATCAGAATCCAGTCCTCGGACTGAAATTGCACGCGCGTGAAGACGGCTCAAGATAGGGTGATCTTCAAGGGGGTAGTGTTAGGTGTAATGTTGGGGGGGTTGTATTTCTTTTTTTTACAGGTAAAAGAGCTGATTACTTTGGGGCAATGCCCCGCAAAAAGCCCCTTTAAGGGCTGTTTGTAATTTAGTATAGGGTAGGGAATTTTATTATTTTGGGGGGCTTTTTTATTTTATTAGTGGGTTTAGATTAGGTGTAATTAGTTTAAACTTCTTGTAATTTTTTTTATTTTCTGTAATTTAGTGGGGGTTTTTGTACTTTATTTTATTTAATTGTATTTAATGTTAGGTAATTATATTGTAGCTATCTTAGGGTTTATTTTATAGGTAAGTATTTCGTTTTAAATAGGATTAATTTAGTTAATAATAGTAAATTTATTTAGATTTATTTAAATAATATTTAAGTAAGGGGGTTATCAGGGTTAGGGTTAGACTTAGGTTTAGGGGTCAATAAATTTATTATAGTGGCGGTGGCAGATTAGGGGTTAATACATTTAATAGGCTATGTGTGCTATGGCGGTTTAGGGGTTTAATACTAGAATAGGTTTATTGCGGTGTGGGCTATAGCGGTTTAGGGGTTAATACTAGAATAGGTTTATTGCGGTGTGGGTTATGGCGGTTTAGGGGTTAATATTTGAGTTATTACTTGCGGTGTGGGTTTGATGGCGGATATAGGGGTTAATAGTTTAAATAGGCATATTAGTAGTGAGAGGGGGGATTGCAGACATAGGGTTTTTACGTGTCGGGCTTATTTTTGGGAGGCGTGTTAGACTTGTTATTTTCTTTACTTTTCTTAGATGCCGGCACGGCAGTTTTTACGGTCATTTCTGGACATCACTAGTTTATCCGACTTACGGCACTTTATGAACTGCCGGCGGGGTATATGTAATACCCCGATGTGCAAGGGGAAATTACGGGCGGCGTAGGTTCCCATGCTTGCGCCGAAACCTGCGCCGTATATGTGATCGCGCCCCTTATTTTAAAAATAAAAAGCCCACCCCTAAATAATCCTAAAGCTAAAACCCAAGGTTTGTACTTACCAAGTTGACTCCAGAGGTGCTTATATTCTTTTTTTCATGGCAGCGATCCTCTTTTTCCATCTTCTGTCTTCCATCTTGAGTCTTCCATCTTCTTCCTTGGTGGTATAGGGGTTATGTAGTTTAGGGGGTGTTTGCAGTGGACCATTGCAGGTTTAGGGGTTAATATTTTAGGATGTTTATTGCGGTGGGATATTGGAGGTTTATTGGTTAATAGGTTAGGAAATCTATTGTGGTGGGCTATTGGCAGTATAGAGTTTAATAATTTAGGACATTTGTTGCGGTGGGCTATTGGCGGTATAGGGGTTAATAGGTTAGGAAGTTTATTGCGGTGGGCTATTGGCGGTATAGGGGTTAATCGGTTAGGAAGTTTATTGTGGTGGTTTAAGGGATAATAGGTTAGGAAGTTTATTGCCACGGGCTATTAGCGGTTTAGGGGTAAATAGGTTATAAAGTTTATTGGAGTGGGCTGTTGGTGGTTTAGGGGTTAATAGGTTATGACGTTTATTGCGTGGGCTATTGGGGGTTTAGGGGTTAATAGGTTAGGAAGTTTATTGTGGTGGGCTATTGGGGGTTTAGGGGTTAATAGGTTAGGAAGTTTATTGTGGTGGGCTATTGGAGGTTTAGGGGTTAATAGGTTAGGAAAGTTATTGCGGTGGGCTATTGGTGGTCTAGGGGTTAATAGGTTAGGACGTTAATTGTGGTGGGCTATTGGCGTTTTAGGGGTTAATAGGTTAGGACGTTTATTCTGGTGGGCTATTGGTGGTTTAGGGGTTAGTTAGCGCAGGGTCAGTTTACAGTAGTGGGTTATGATGGTTTATGGGGTACATATACTGTAGGTGTATTTATTAGGCTCTGTACTATATATTTAAATGGGATCCTTTACTTTACATTGTCAATGTCGGTGCTGATGCTACTTGGAATATTTTGTCAGCATAGTAAAAAACATAATTTATGTAAGAACTTACCTGATAAATTTGTTTCATATTGGCAAGAGTCCATGAGCTAGTGACGTATGGGATATACATTCCTACCAGGAGGGGCAAAGTTTCCCAAACCTCAAAATGCCTATAAATACACCCCCCACCACACCCACAATTCAGTTTAACGAATAGCCAAGAAGTGGGGAGATAAGAAAGGAGCGAAAGCATCAACAAGGAATTGGAATAATTGTGCTTTATACAAAAAAATCGTAACCACCACAAAAAAGGGTGGGCCTCATAAATTATCTTTTCTTTCATGTAATTGGCAAGAGTCCGTGAGCTAGTGACGTATGGGATAGCAAATACCCAAGATGTGGAACTTCCACGCAAGAGTCACTAGAGAGGGAGGGATAAAAATAAAAACAGCCAATTCCGCTGAAAAATCAATCCACAACCCAAATCAAAAGTTTTAATCTTTAAAATGAAAAAAAAAACTGAAAATATAAGCAGAAGAATCAAACTGAAACAGCTGCCTGAAGAACTTTTTTTTACCAAAAACTGCTTCTGAAGAAGAGACAACATCAAAATGGTAGAATTTAGTAAAAGTATGCAAAGAAGACCAAGTTGCTGCTTTGCAAATCTGATCAACAGAAGCTTCATTCTTAAAAGCCCAGGAAGTAGAAACTGACCTAGTAGAATGAGCCGTAATCTCTGAGGCAGGGATTTACCCGACTCCAAATAAGCATGATGAATCAAAAGCTTTAACCAAGACGCCAAAGAAATGGCAGAAGCCTTCTGACCTTTCCTAGAACCAGAAAATATAACAAATAGACTAGAAATTTTTTCTGAAATCTTTAGTAGCTTCAACATAATATTTCAAAGCTCTTACCACGGCCAAAGAATGTAAAAGATCTTTCCAAAGAATTCTTAGGATTAGGACACAACGAAGGGACAACTATTTCTCTACTAATGTTGTTAGAATTCACAACTTTAGGTAAAAATTTAAATGAAGTCCACAAAACCGCCATATCTTGATGAAAAATCAGAAAAGGAGACTCACAAGAAAGAGCAGATAATTCAGAAACTCTTCTAGCAGAAGAGATGGCCAAAAGAAACAATACTTTCCAAGAAAGTAATTTAATGTCCAGAGAATGCATAGGCTCAAAACGGAGGAGCCTGTAAAGCCCTCAAAACCAAATTAAGACTCCAAGGAGGAGAAATTGGCTTAATTACAGGTTTGATACGAACCAAAGCCTGTACAAAACAATGAATGTGAGGAAGATTAGCAATTTTTCTGTGAAACAGAACAGAAAGAGCAGAGATTTGTCCTTTCAAAGAACTTGCAGACAAACCCTTATCCAAACCATCCTGAAGAAACTGTAAAATTCTAGGAATTCTAAAAGAATGCCAAGAGAATTTATGAGAAGAACACCATGAAATGTAAGTCTTCCAAACTCGGTAATAAATCTTTCTAGACACAGATTTGCGAGCCTGCAACATAGTATTAATCACTGAGTCAGAGAAACCTCTATGACTAAGCACTAAGCGTTCAATCTCCATACCTTCAAATTTAATGATTTGAGATCCTGATGGAAAAATGAACCTTGAGATAGGTCTGGCCTTAATGGAAGTGGCCAAGGTTGGCAACTGGACATCCGAACAAGATCCGCATACCAAAACCTGTGTGGCCATGCTGAAGCCACCAGCAGTACAAATGAACGCTCCATTATGATTTTGGAAATCACTCTTGGAAGAAGAACTAGAGGCGGAAAGATATAAGCAGGTTGATAATTCCAAGGAAGTGACAACACATCCACTGCTTCCGCCTGAGGATCCCTGGACCTGGACAGATACCTGGGAAGTTTCCTGTTTGGATGAGAAGCCATCAGATCTATTTCTGGAAGCCCCCACATCTGAACAATCTGAAGAAACACATCTGGGTGAAGAGACCATTCTCCTGGATGTAAAGACTGGCGACTGAGATAACCAGCTTCCCAATTGTCTATACCTGAGATATGGACCGCAGAGATTAGACAGGAGCTGGATTCCGCCCATGCAAGTATCCAAGATACTTCTTTCATAGCCTGAGGACTGTGAGTCCCACCTTGATGATTGACATACGCCACTGTTGTGACATTGTCTGTCTGAAAACAAATAAACGGTTCTCTCTTCAGAAGAGGCCAAAACTGAAGAGCTCTGAGAATCGCACGGAATATTGATTGGTAATCTAGCCTCTTGAGATTTCCAACCCCCCTGCGCTGTCAGAGATCCCCAGACAGCTCCCCAACCTGAAAAACTTGCATCTGTTGTGATCACAGTCCAGGTTGGACGAACAAAAGAGGCCCCTTGAACTAAACAATGGTGATCTAACCACCAAGTCAGAGATAGTCGAATATTGGGATTTAAGGATATTAATTGTGATATCTTTGTATAATCCCTGCACCATTGGCTCAGCATACAAAGCTGAAGAGGTCTCATGTGAAAACGAGCAAAGGGGATTGCGTCCGATGCTGCAGTCATGAGACCTAAAACCTCCATGCACATAGCTACTGAAGGGAATTACTGAGGCTGAAGGTTCCTCCGACAAGCTGAAACCAATTTCAGACGTCTTTTGTCTGTTAGAGACAAATTTGTGGATACTGAATCTATTTGGAATCCTAAAAAGGTTACCCTTGTCTGAGGAATCAAAAAACTTTTTAGTAAATTGATCCTCCAACCATGTCTTTGAAGAAACAACACTAGTTGATTCGTGTGAGATTCTGCAGAATGTAAAGACTGAGCAAGTACCAAGATATTGTCCAAATAAGGAAACACCGCAATACCCCGCTCTCTGATTACAGAGAGTAGGGCACCGAGAACCTTTGAAAAGATCTTTGGAGCTGTTGCTAGGCCAAAAGGAAGAGCAACAAATTGGTAATGTTTGTCTAGAAAAGAGAATCTCAGGAACTGATAGTGATCTGGATGAATCGGAATATGAAGATAAGCATCCTGTAAGTCTATTGTGGACATATAATGCCCTTACTGAACAAAAGGCAGAATAGTCCTTATAGTCACCATTTTGAATGTTGGTATTCTTACATAACGATTCAAAAATTTTAGATCTAGAACTGGTCTGAAAGAATTCTCTTTCTTCGGAACAATGAACAGATTTGAATAAAACCCCAGACCCCGTTCCAGATATGGAACTGGCACAATTACCCCGGAAAACTCCAGGTCTGAAACACACTTCAGGAAAGCCTGAGCCTTTACTGGGTTTACTGGAATGCGTGAGAGAGAGAAACTTTTCACAGGCGGTCTTATCTTGAAACTTATTCTGTACCCTTGAGAAACAATGTTCTGAATCCAATGATTTTGGATTGAATTGATCCAAACATCTTTGAAAAATCGTAGTCTGCCCCCTACCAGCTTCGCTGGAATGAGGGCTGCACATTCATGCGGACTTGGGGGCTGATTTTGCTTTTCTAAAAGGCTTGGATTTATTCCAGACTGGAGAAGGCTTCCAATTATTGGAAACCATTCCTTTAGGGGAAGGGTCAGGTTTCTGTTCCTTATTCTGACAAAAGGAACGAAAACGGTTAGCAGCCCTAAATTTACCCTTAGATTTTTTATCCTGAGGCAAAAAGGCTCCCTTCCCCCCAGTGACAGTTGAAATTATAGGATCCAACTGAGAATCAAATAATTTATTACCTTGGAAAGAAAGAGATACCAACGTTGACTTAGAAGTCATATCCGCATTCCAGGATTTAAGCCATAAAGCTTCTCTTAGCTAAAATAGCTAAAGACATATACATGACATCAATTCTAATGATATCAAAAATAGCATCACAAATGAAATTATTAGCATGTTGAATTAGCTTAACAATGCTAAACACATTAGGATCTGGTACTTGTTGCGCTAAAGTTTACAACCAAAAAGTTGAAGCCGTAGCAACATCAGCCAAAGAAATAGCAGGCCTAAAAAGATGACCTGAACATAAATAAGCCTTCCTTAGATAAGATTCAAGCTTCCTATCTAAAGGATCTTTAAAAGAAGTACTATCCGCCGTAGGAATAGTAGTACGCTTAGCAAGAGTAGAAATAGCCCCATCAACTTTGGGGATCTTTTCCCAAAACTCCAATCTATCAGTCGGCAAAGGGTACAGCATCTTAAACCTTGGAGAAGGAGTAAATGAAGTACCCAGACTATTCCATTCCCTTGAAATTACATCTGAAATAGCATCGGGAACTGGAAAAACCTCTGGAATAACTACAGGAGGTTTAAAAAACGAATTTAAACGTTTACTGGTTTTAATATCAAGAGGACTAGTCTCCTCCATATCTAATGCAATCAATACCCATATGAAGATTTGTCAGTGTCAATATCTGAGGCAGAATCTTCTGAACCAGATAGATCCTCATCAGAGATAGATAAATCAGAATGCTGTCGGTCATTTAAAAATTCTTCAAATTTATGAGAAGTTTTTAAAGACCTTTTTCGTTTATTAGAAGGTGGTATAACAGACAGAGCCTTCTGAATAGAATTAGAAACAAATTCTCTCACGTTAACAGGAATATCCTGAACATTAGACGTTGAAGGAACAACAACAGGTAATGGATTACTACTAATGGAAATATTGTCTGCTTTAGAAAGTTTATCATGACAACTAACACAAACTACAGCCGGAGGAACAGTTACCACAAGTTTACAACAAATGCACTTAGCTTTGGTAAAACCGACATCAGGCAGCAGCATTCCAGAAGTAGATTCTGAGACAGGGTCAGTTTGAGACATCTTGCAATATGTAAATATAAAAAAACAACATATAAAGCAAAATTATCAATTTCCTTATATGACAGATTCATGAATGGGAAAAAATGCAAACAGAATAAGCCTCTGGAAACCAGAAGCAAAAATAAATAATGACTTAAATAATGTCAAAAAATCCGGCGCCAAGTATGACGCCCACAATTGACAAAATATTTTTTGGCGCCAAAAACGTCTGCAACAAACACAAGCGTCATAGATGACGCAACTATGTGAAAACTCGCGGCGCAAACTAAGACGTCGGAAATGACGTCATAATGTCAACAAACGTAATTCTCGCGCCAAAAATTATGCAATAAATTATAGCATTTTGCGCTCCCGCAAGCCTAACAGCCCGCAATTTAGAAAGACAATTTGAAAAAATTTTAAGGTAAGAAAAAATGTATTCATATGCATTTCACAAAAATGAAACTGACAGTCTGTAAAAATGAAATATACTGATTAACCTGAATCATGGCAAATATAAGTATAAAAACATATATTTAGAACTTTACATATAAAGTGCCAAACCATAGCTGAGAGTGTCTTAAATAAAAGAAAACATACTTACCAAAAGACACTCATCTACATATAGCAGATAGCCAAACCAGTACTGAAACGAGAATCAGTAGAGGTAATGGTATATAAGAGTATATCGTCGATCTGAAAAGGGAGGTAGGAGAAGAATCTCTACGACCGATAACAGAGAACCTATGAAATAGATCCCCGTTAGGATGACCATTGCATTCAATAGGTAATACTCCCTTCACATCCCTCTGCCATTCACTGCACTCTGAGAGGAAACCGGGCTTTAGCATGCTGAGAAGCGCATATCAACGTAGAAATCTAGCACAAAAACTTACTTCACCACCTCCATAGGAGGCAAAGTTTGTAAAACTGATTTGTGGGTGTGGTGAGGGGTGTATTTATAGGCATTTTGAGGTTTGGGAAACTTTGCCCCTCCTGGTTGGAATGTATATCCCATACGTCACTAGCTCATGGACTCTTGCCAATTACATGAAAGAAACGCCTCTCGACAATGCTGCCTTTAAACAGTAATGTCTGCACTTTTGAATATTTTGCCAACATTCTCAACATTGCGTCAGATCCCTTTTGGATACTGTATATAGCCGCCTCGCAGCACTTTCGATTATCAGGGCCTTAGTTAAAACAATTGGAAATTTACATTATATAGGCTTAAGGAATACTAAACCCAATTTTTTTTTCTTTCATGATTCAGATAGAGCAGGCAACTTTATAATTTACTCCTATCATTATTTTTTCTTCGTTCTTTTGGTATCTTTATTTAAAAAAGCAGAAATGTATGTTTAGAAACCGGTCCACTTTTGGTTCTGGCTCTTTTAGGTTGGCTCCTAAACTTACATTCCTGCTTTTTCAAATAAAAAAAACAATAGAATGAAGAAAAATTGATAATAGTAGTAATTTAGAAAGTTGCTTAAAATTGCATGCTATATCTGAATCGTAAAATGAAAAAAATGGGTTTAGTATCCCTTTAGATACAAGGTCATTACAGAGGTAAAAAGTGTATTAATTTAACAGTGTTGGTTATGCAAAAATTGGGAATGGGTAATAAAGGGCTTATCTTTTTTAAAAATAAAAAATTTAAAATGTAAAATGTATTGAAAATTGTTTTGTCACTAAAATAGCTGGTTTTGCTCATTGAAACCACCATTGATGATGAAAATGAGATATGATAAGCAGATCTGCTCTTTATGCAGGCACAGCCCATTTTAATGAGCATGCTCTTGAGGACAATTGATTGTGGTTTCAATGAACAAAACCAGCAATTTAAAATCCAAAGTAAGCCTAGAGGTACAATGTCTCTTACTTTAAATACTCTGAAGCTGGTATGATTGGTTATTGGAAATACTGTACATTAAGGGAAAAAAATATAGTTTCCCTTTAAAGGGATAGGAAAGTCAAAATTAAACTTGCATGATTCAGATAGAACATGCCATTTTAAGATACTTTTAAATTCACTTCTATTTACAAATGTGCTTTTCTCCAACATAGGTGTGTCCGGTCCACGGCGTCATCCTTACTTGTGGGATATTCTCTTCCCCAACAGGAAATGGCAAAGAGCCCAGCAAAGCTGGTCACATGATCCCTCCTAGGCTCCGCCTACCCCAGTCATTCTCTTTGCCGTTGTACAGGCAACATCTCCACGGAGATGGCTTAGAGTTTTTTAGTGTTTAACTGTAGTTTTTATTATTCAATCAAGAGTTTGTTATTTTGAAATAGTGCTGGTATGTACTATTTACTCAGAAACAGAAAAGAGATGAAGATTTCTGTTTGTATGAGGAAAATGATTTTAGCAACCGTCACTAAAATCCATGGCTGTTCCACACAGGACTGTTGAGAGCAATTAACTTCAGTTGGGGGAACAGTGAGCAGTCTCTTGCTGCTTGAGGTATGACACATTCTAACAAGACGATGTAATGCTGGAAGCTGTCATTTTCCCTATGGGATCCGGTAAGCCATGTTTATTACGATCGTAAATAAGGGCTTCACAAGGGCTTATTAAGACTGTAGACTTTTTCTGGGCTAAATCGATTCATTATTAACACATATTTAGCCTTGAGGAATCATTTTATTTGGGTATTTTGATATAATAATATCGGCAGGCACTGTTTTAGACACCTTATTCTTTAGGGGCTTTCCCAAAGCATAGGCAGAGCCTCATTTTCGCGCCGGTGTTGCGCACTTGTTTTTGAGAGGCATGGCATGCAGTCGCATGTGAGAGGAGCTCTGATACTTAGAAAAGACTTTCTGAAGGCGTCATTTGGTATCGTATTCCCCTTTGGGCTTGGTTGGGTCTCAGCAAAGCAGATACCAGGGACTGTAAAGGGGTTAAAGTTCAAAACGGCTCCGGTTCCGTTATTTTAAGGGTTAAAGCTTCCAAATTTGGTGTGCAATACTTTTAAGGCTTTAAGACACTGTGGTGAAAATTTGGTGAATTTTGAACAATTCCTTCATGTTTTTTCGCAATTGCAGTAATAAAGTGTGTTCAGTTTAAAATTTAAAGTGACAGTAACGGTTTTATTTTAAAACGTTTTTTGTACTTTGTTATCAAGTTTATGCCTGTTTAACATGTCTGAACTACCAGATAGACTGTGTTCTGAATGTGGGGAAGCCAGAATTCCTATTCATTTAAATAAATGTGATTTATGTAACAATGACAATGATGCCCAAGATGATTCCTCAAGTGAGGGGAGTAAGCATGGTACTGCATCATTCCCTCCTTCGTCTACACGAGTCTTGCCCACTCAGGAGGCCCCTAGTACATCTAGCGCGCCAATACTCCTTACTATGCAACAATTAATGGCTGTAATGGATAATTCTGTCAAAAACATTTTAGCCAAAATGAACACTTATCAGCGTAAGCGCGACTGCTCTGTTTTAGATACTGAAGAGCATGACGACGCTGATAATAATGTTTCTGAAGGGCCCCTAACCCAGTCTGATGGGGCCAGGGAGGTTTTGTCTGAGGGAGAAATTACTGATTCAGGGAACATTTCTCAACATGCTGAACCTGATGTGATTACATTTAAATTTAAGTTGGAACATCTCCGCATTCTGCTTAAGGAGGTATTATCCACTCTGGATGATTGTGACAAGTTGGTCATCCCAGAGAAACTATGTAAAATGGACAAGTTCCTAGAGGTGCCGGGGCTCCCAGAAGCTTTTCCTATACCCAAGCGGGTGGCGGACATTGTTAATAAAGAATGGGAAAGGCCCGGTATTCCTTTCGTCCCTCCCCCCATATTTAAAAAATTGTTTCCTATGGTCGACCCCAGAAAGGACTTATGGCAGACAGTCCCCAAGGTCGAGGGAGCGGTTTCCACTTTAAACAAACGCACCACTATACCCATAGAGGATAGTTGTGCTTTCAAAGATCCTATGGATAAAAAATTAGAAGGCTTGCTTAAAAAGATGTTTGTTCAGCAGGGTTACCTTCTACAACCAATTTCATGCGTTGTCCCTGTCGCTACAGCCGCATGTTTCTGGTTCGATGAGCTGATAAAGGCGGTCGATAGTGATTCTCCTCCTTATGAGGAGATTATGGACAGAATCAATGCTCTCAAATTGGCTAATTCTTTTACCCTAGACGCCACTTTGCAATTGGCTAGGTTAGCGGCTAAGAATTCTGGGTTTGCTATTGTGGCGCGCAGAGCGCTTTGGTTGAAATCTTGGTCGGCTGATGCGTCTTCCAAGAACAAGCTACTTAACATTCCTTTCAAGGGGAAAACGCTGTTTGGCCCTGACTTGAAAGAGATTATCTCTGATATCACTGGGGGTAAGGGCCACGCCCTTCCTCAGGATCGGCCTTTCAAGGCAAAAAATAAACCTAATTTTCGTCCCTTTCGTAGAAACGGACCAGCCCAAAGTGCTACGTCCTCTAAGCAAGAGGGTAATACTTCTCAAGCCAAGCCAGCTTGGAGACCAATGCAAGGCTGGAACAAGGGAAAGCAGGCCAAGAAACCTGCCACTGCTACCAAGACAGCATGAAATGTTGGCCCCCGATCCGGGACCGGATCTGGTGGGGGGCAGACTCTCTCTCTTCGCTCAGGCTTGGGCAAGAGATGTTCTGGATCCTTGGGCGCTAGAAATAGTCTCCCAAGGTTATCTTCTGGAATTCAAGGGGCTTCCCCCAAGGGGGAGGTTCCACAGGTCTCAGTTGTCTTCAGACCACATAAAAAGACAGGCATTCTTACATTGTGTAGAAGACCTGTTAAAAATGTGAGTGATTCATCCTGTTCCATTAAGAGAACAAGGGATGGGGTTCTACTCCAATCTGTTCATAGTTCCCAAAAAAGAGGGAACGTTCAGACCAATCTTAGATCTCAAGATCTTAAACAAGTTTCTCAAGGTTCCATCGTTCAAGATGGAAACCATTCGAACTATTCTTCCTTCCATCCAGGAAGGTCAATTCATGACCACGGTGGATTTAAAGGATGCGTATCTACATATTCCTATCCACAAGGAACATCATCGGTTCCTAAGGTTCGCATTCCTGGACAAGCATTACCAGTTCGTGGCGCTTCCTTTCGGATTAGCCACTGCTCCAAGGATTTTCACAAAGGTACTAGGGTCCCTTCTAGCTGTGCTAAGACCAAGGGGCATTGCTGTAGTACCTTATTTGGACGACATTCTGATTCAAGCGTCGTCCCTTCCTCAAGCAAAGGCTCACACGGACATAGTCCTGGCCTTTCTCAGATCTCACGGATGGAAAGTGAACGTGGAAAAGAGTTCTCTATCTCCGTCAACAAGGGTTCCCTTCTTGGGAACAATAATAGACTCCTTAGAAATGAGGATATTTCTGACAGAGGCCAGAAAAACAAAGCTTCTAGACTCTTGTCGGATACTTCATTCCGTTCCTCTTCCTTCCATAGCTCAGTGCATGGAAGTGATCGGGTTGATGGTAGCGGCAATGGACATAGTTCCTTTTGCGCGCATTCATCTAAGACCATTACAACTGTGCATGCTCAGTCAGTGGAATGGGGATTATACAGACTTGTCTCCGAAGATACAAGTAAATCAGAGGACCAGAGACTCACTCCGTTGGTGGCTGTCCCTGGACAACCTGTCACAAGGGATGACATTCCGCAGACCAGAGTGGGTCATTGTCACGACCGACGCCAGTCTGATGGGCTGGGGCGCGGTCTGGGGATCCCTGAAAGCTCAGGGTCTTTGGTCTCGGGAAGAATCTCTTCTACCGATAAATATTCTGGAACTGAGAGCGATATTCAATGCTCTCAAGGCTTGGCCTCTGCTAGCGAGGGCCAAGTTCATACGGTTTCAATCAGACAACATGACAACTGTTGCGTACATCAACCATCAGGGGGGAACAAGGAGTTCCCTAGCGATGGAAGAAGTGACCAAAATCATTCTATGGGCGGAGTCTCACTCCTGCCACCTGTCCGCTATCCACATCCCAGGAGTGGAAAATTGGGAAGCGGATTTTCTGAGTCGTCAGACATTGCATCCGGGGGAGTGGGAACTCCATCCGGAAATCTTTGCCCAAGTCACTCAGCTGTGGGGCATTCCAGACATGGATCTGATGGCCTCTCGTCAGAACTTCAAAGTTCCTTGCTACGGGTCCAGATCCAGGGATCCCAAGGCGGCTCTAGTGGATGCACTAGTAGCACCTTGGACCTTCAAACTAGCTTATGTGTTCCCGCCGTTTCCTCTCATCCCCAGGCTGGTAGCCAGGATCAATCAGGAGAGGGCGTCGGTGATCTTGATAGCTCCTGCGTGGCCACGCAGGACTTGGTATGCAGATCTGGTGAATATGTCATCGGCTCCACCTTGGAAGCTACCTTTGAGACGAGACCTTCTTGTTCAGGGTCCGTTCGAACATCCGAACCTGGTTTCACTCCAGCTGACTGCTTGGAGATTGAACGCTTGATCTTATCGAAGCGAGGGTTCTCAGATTCTGTTATCGATACTCTTGTTCAGGCCAGAAAGCCTGTAACTAGAAAGATTTACCACAAAATTTGGAAAAAATATATCTGTTGGTGTGAATCTAAAGGATTCCCTTGGGACAAGGTTAAGATTCCTAAGATTCTATCCTTCCTTCAAGAAGGATTGGAAAAAGGATTATCTGCAAGTTCCCTGAAGGGACAGATTTCTGCCTTGTCTGTGTTACTTCACAAAAAGCTGGCAGCTGTGCCAGATGTTCAAGCCTTTGTTCAGGCTCTGGTTAGAATTAAGCCTGTTTACAAACCTTTGACTCCTCCTTGGAGTCTCAATTTAGTTCTTTCAGTTCTTCAGGGGGTTCCGTTTGAACCCTTATATTCCGTTGATATTAAGTTATTATCTTGGAAAGTTTTGTTTTTAGTTGCAATTTCTTCTGCTAGAAGAGTTTCAGAATTATCTGCTCTGCAGTGTTCTCCTCCTTATCTGGTGTTCCATGCAGATAAGGTGGTTTTACGTACTAAACCTGGTTTTCTTCCAAAAGTTGTTTCTAACAAAAACATTAACCAGGAGATTATCGTACCTTCTCTGTGTCCGAAACCAGTTTCAAAGAAGGAACGTTTGTTGCACAATTTGGATGTTGTTCGCGCTCTAAAATTCTATTTAGAAGCTACAAAGGATTTTAGACAAACATCTTCCTTGTTTGTTGTTTATTCCGGTAAAAGGAGAGGTCAAAAAGCAACTTCTACCTCTCTCTCTTTTTGGATTAAAAGCATCATCAGATTGGCTTACGAGACTGCCGGACGGCAGCCTCCCGAAAGAATCACAGCTCATTCCACTAGGGCTGTGGCTTCCACATGGGCCTTCAAGAACGAGGCTTCTGTTGATCAGATATGTAGGGCAGCGACTTGGTCTTCACTGCACACTTTTACCAAATTTTACAAGTTTGATACTTTTGCTTCTTCTGAGGCTATTTTTGGGAGAAAGGTTTTGCAAACCGTGGTGCCTTCCATTTAGGTGACCTGATTTGCTCCCTCCCTTCATCCGTGTCCTAAAGCTTTGGTATTGGTTCCCACAAGTAAGGATGACGCCGTGGACCGGACACACCTATGTTGGAGAAAACAGAATTTATGTTTACCTGATAAATTACTTTCTCCAACGGTGTGTCCGGTCCACGGCCCGCCCTGGTTTTTTTAATCAGGTCTGATAATTTATTTTCTTTAACTACAGTCACCACGGTACCATATGGTTTCTCCTATGCAAATATTCCTCCTTAACGTCGGTCGAATGACTGGGGTAGGCGGAGCCTAGGAGGGATCATGTGACCAGCTTTGCTGGGCTCTTTGCCATTTCCTGTTGGGGAAGAGAATATCCCACAAGTAAGGATGACGCCGTGGACCGGACACACCGTTGGAGAAAGTAATTTATCAGGTAAACATAAATTCTGTTTTTTCTCTTCGTATCCCTTGTTGAAAAAGAATATGCACATATCCTACACTAGAGGGAGCTAGCTGCTGATTGGTGCCTGCACATATTTGTCTCTGTGATTGGCTAACTAGATATGTTCCTCTAGCTGCCAGTAGTGCAATGCTGTTCCTTCAGCTAAGGATAACAAGAGAATGAAGCAAATTTGATAATAGAAATAAATTGGAAAGTTGTTTAAAATGGTATGTTCTATCCAAATCGTGAAATAACATTTTGGGGTTTCCTGTCCCTTTAAGCTGTATTTATTTTTGTATTTCTTTTCACTACTATCTAAAATAATGTGCATGACTCGTATTTTAGATTTGCATTTGTAAACAAAAGAACTAAAAGCAAACCAAAGAGGCTACTATTTAGATGAGTCTGTGCATTTAAATGATGTTTTTATTACAGATGTATTATAAAGGAAGTTTGCATTTTGTATAGAAGCATGTATGCAAAAAACACCATTGGTTACTAGGAAAAAGCATGTTCTTAGGACTAAAATGTAAATGAACATGTGTGTAACAGGTGCCCATGTTATTCTATAAAAGTCTAGGGGAGATTTGCAAGTACATTAAAAAACAAAAGGCTGTTTCTTGGCTTCTGTACAAGTGCTTACACAAATTCATTTAAAGACAATTGTTTAGAAAAACAAACAAACATACAGATGATGTTTGATGAAGGTTCCCTATAAAGCTTATCTCCTGAAATAAATAACCCCTTTAATTCTTTCTGTGCATTCTGCTCCATATATATTTGTAGTTATGTATGTTTCTTGTTAGAAATTCTAACACGTCAGAATAAGGGCTAGATTTATCAACGCTGAGGCGTACAGGGGCGCGTATACGCGCCCCTGTACGCCTCAGCTCGCCTGTGGCGGGGCGAAATTACCCGCAGGTAATTAACATTGCACACAAGCGCAATTTTGCGCTCGCGTGCAATCCCGCCCCCTGCCCGCGCACAGCCAATCACGCGCGGGCAGGAGCTGTCAATCTCCTCGGTCGGACTCGACCGAGGAGATTTAATTTTGCCACAATAGAGGTGGCGAAGATGTTAGGGAAGCAGCGGTCTGGTGACCGCTGCTTGATAAATCGCGGCGAGCAAGTTCTTGTGAGAACTTGTTGCCGCAGGGGCTTGATAAATCTAGCCCTAAAGCTTTTAGCGACTTCTAAACCATTTGTTTTTCATTTTGCTTCTTTAAAGGGACATGAAACTCAAAACATTTCTTTCTTGATTTAGATAGAGTATACAATTTAAAAAAAAGTTTCCAAATTACTTCTATTATCAAATTTGCGTTGTTTACTTGTTATTCTTTGTTGAAGAGATATCTGGATAGCTAGAGTGCACTTCTGTAGCACCACATGACAGGAAATAGTGCTGCTATCTAGTGCTCTTGCTAATGTATAACATTGTTGCAAAACTGCTGCCGTATAGTGCTGCAGACACGTGCACACGCCTGAACTTTCTTTCCTGCTTTTCACAAAGGATAACTAGAAAACAAAGAACATGTGATAATAGAAGTACATTGGAAAGTTGTTTAAAATTGTATATTCTATCTAAATCGTGGGTTTTATGTCCCTTTAAATTATATAGGTGTTATTTTAAAGAGTCATTTAAGTATTTTTAGTATGTTTAAAAAAATAATCATTGTATTGCAAACAAAATTACTTTTTTTAAATTCATTCATTTTGAATGTAGTTAATCTAACTTTTTTTTCTGTGACCAATTAGGAAGAGAAAAAAATGAGCTCCTGCACTCATCGACCAATCAATGTATAGCATGTGTCAGGGTTCTGCATTCCACAGAATGCACTCTATTCAGTTTAGGGGGATTCGAAAAACTTTTAATTTCTTTCTAACGACACGGACGGTGAGCCCACGGATCATCTCAATTACTGTTGGGAATATCACTCCTGACCAGCAGGAGGAGCAAAGAGCACCACAGCAAAAGCTGTTAAATACCACCCCAATCCCCAGTCATTCTCTTTGCTTGTATCAGTTGCAAGGAGGGGTAAAGTTAGGTGTCTGATTCTTCAATCACGAGTTAATTTTTTAGCAGAGCAAGTTTGCTCTGGTTTTCTTTGGGATTTAGCCGTAGTCCATGTCAGTCTCTTCAGTAGAGCAAGTGGTGGCTTTTAAGCATTTGGGAACTTGTGGGGTATAATCCCCACTAGGCCTCCCAAGTAATTTCAGGCTGCCCTTGGTTGAAAGTTTGAGTAAGTTTACTCAGCCCTTTCTTTTTTCCACAGGTCCATGTGAGGTAGGAAGCCCCTCTCATACCAAGTGAGCTGTCCTGCTGCCGGACAGATTTTTGAGGTAAGTTCCTATTTCTTTCCATGTTTTGATATAGGAGAATTTGGCACTTTGACAGTCAATTTTTTATTGATTAAGGTTTTTTCCTTTGGAATAAGATGGACCAAGAGACCCTGCAAGCTGTTGCTTGTTCTAAATATGCAATCAGCCTTCTATGTTAACGGTTTATTGTATGCCAGTTTTGCAAGCATCCTTTTAGCTGTTTCCTGTTCCTGAATGTTGCAGCTCTGTTGCATAGCTCCTCAGAGGTGGTTCAGCATTCTCTCCGGTGCGGCTGTACGGGGGTCCGTATCATTTTCTGACTTTGTTTCCGGCAGCAAGGAGGTCAGGTAGGCATCTCAGCAATGTTTGTGTCTCTTTTTGCATTCATTTTGTGAAAAATTGTTGCTGCAAGATTTATTGTGCAGTTTATTTAAGGATTTTCTAGTTTAAAAAAAAGAAAAGTCTGTTTAAAATTTAAAGGGACAATAACGTTTTTTTTGTTTCATTATAATTCTCATGCAAATCTAAAATACGAGTCAATTTTTTTTAAGGTTTTTTCCTTTGGAATAAGATGGACCAAGCTGTTGCTTGTTCTCTGTTTAAATATTAATGTTGAACCTCCTATCCCTTTTTGTTCCTCTTGTATTGAGAGAACATTACATTACAAGGATAGACTTTTTGATTCTGAGCCTTCATTATCTAGGGCGGATGTTGTTTAGGAGTCTCCTGTTCAGGCTAATCCGCTGTTTTCTCCTCATACGTCCCATTCTTCTGCAGTGCACTGTGTTTCGTCTCAGGTTGGTTTTTCCTCCGCCGGATATGGCTACCCATATATCCTCGGCAGTATCCTCGGCTTTGTCTACTTTTCCTATGTTTCAGGGGAAGCGAATTGTGTGTAGTGTTTCTTCTCATAAGTCTGAGGAGGAAGATACTTCAGTAGCATCTGAGGGTAAGATCTCGGATTCTGATAGTGTAAATCCTTCTTCTGAACCTGAGGTTGTTTCCTTTAGGTTTAAGCTGGAGCACCTCCGTTTGTTACTCATCAGTCATGGTTATTCATGAGAAATCTAGTACACTTTATACGTTTTTTTGATGTCCCTTCCTTGGTGGAAGTTTTTCCTATAGCAGATCGTGTTTCAGATATTATTGCATGAGAATGGGAGAAGCCTGGGATTTCTTTTTCCCCTTCTCCAATTTTTAGGCAGATGTTTCCTTTTGCTGACTCTATTAAGGAATCTTGGCAGATGTTTCCTAAGGTGGAGGGAGCAGTTTCTACTCTGACCAAGAGGACCACTATTCCTATTGAGGACAGCTGTTCCTTTAAAGATCCTATGGATAAGAAGTTGGAAGCTTTGCTTAAAAAGATTTATGTTCACCAGGGGTATCAATGGCAACCGGCTGCATGTATTGCTATGGTTACTAGTGCGGCGGCATATTGGTTTGATGCATTGTCTGATTCTATTCAGCAAGATGCTCCTCTTGAAGAAATTCAAGATAGAATCAAGGCTTTGAAGTTGGCTAATTCCTTTATTGCAGATGCTTCTCTACAGGTCATCAAGTGTGGAGCTAATATTTCTGGTTTTGCCATTTTAGCTTGCAGAGCTTTATGGTTTAAATCCTGGTCTGCGGATGTGTCCTCTAAGTCTAAGACCTTGTTTGGGCCAGATTTGGCTGAGATTATTTCTGATATATAACGGGAGGGAAGGGGTATTCTCTTCCTCAGGATAAAAGAAAGAAACAAAGGGGTCGGCAGAGTAATTTTCATTCCTTTTGTAACTTCTCTGATAAATCTTCCTCATCTTCCTCCAAGCAGGAACAGTCCAAGCCATCTTGGAAGTCAAATCAGACTCTCTTTCTTCGCTCAAGTTTGGGTTTGAGATGTTCAGGATCCCTGGGTGTTAGATATCGTGTCCCAGGGTTACAAACTGAATTTACAAATCAAGAATTTTCCTCCCAGAGGCAGGTTTTTTCTCTCCAGGTTATATGTAAACCAGATAAAAGGAGAGGCATTCTTTCTGACATGGAAGTGACCTATTTTAGATCTCAAGAGTGTAAACAAGTTTTTCAGGGTTCCGTCTTTCAAGATGGAAACTATTCGTTCCATTCTTCCTTTGGTTCAGAAAGGTCAGTTCATGACCACAGTGGATCTAAAGGATGCGTATCTGCATATTCCCATTCATAGGGATCATCACAGGCTCCTAAGATTTGCATTTCTAGACAAACATTTTCCGTTTGTAGCTCTTCCTTTTGGTCTGGCAACAGCTCCCAGAATTTTTTCAAAGCTCCTGCGAGTATTGTTGGCGGTGCTTCGATTGAGGGGTGTTGCAGTTGCTCCTTATCTGGATGACATTCTAGTTCAGGCTCCATCTTTTCAACTAGCAAACTCCCACACAGAGTTGTTGTTGTCTTTTCTGCGCTCCCACAGTTGGAAGGTGAATTTAGGAAAACGTTTCTTAATTCCAGCTACAAGAGTTTTATTTTTGGGGACCATTTTAGATTCTCTAGAGATAAAAGAAATTCTGACTGAAGCAAGAAAGTAAAAGATTTTCAATACGTGTCTTGCTCTTCAGTCCCTTCCTCGGCCGTCAGTGGCTCAGTGCATGGAGGTTATTGGTCTGATGGTTTCAGTCATGGACATCATTTTGTTTGCTCGGTTCCATCTCAGACCTCTGCAGTTATGCTTGCTCAGACAGTGGAACGGGGATTATGCGGATCTATCTCCAAAGATTTATCTAGATCAGATGTCCAGAGATTCTCTTCCATGGTGGTTGTCTCAGGTTCTTCTCTCTCAGAGAACTTGCTTTCGCAGGCCTGCCTGTTTGATTGAAACCACAGATGCCAGTTTGCTGGGCTGGGGTGCTGTCTGGGGTTCATTAAGGGCTCAGGGTCTATGGACTCGGGAGGAGTCGGTTCTTCCAATAAATGTTTTGGAACTGAGAGTAATTTTCAATGCTCTTCTAGCCTGGCCCCAGCTAGCTTCAACCCAGTATATCAGGTTTCAGTCGGACAACATAACGTCAGTGACTTACATCAATCATCAGGGAGTAACTGGGAGTTCCTTGGTCATGACAGAGGTAGCCAAGATTATTCAGTGGGAAGAGATTCACATCTGTTGTCTGTCTGCTATCCATATTCCAGGGGTGGGCAATTGGGAAGCGGATTTTCTGAGCAGACAGATTTTCTATCCGGGGGAGTGGGAACTTCATCCAGAGTTATTTTCCAGCTTGATTCTCAGTTGGGGGCAGCCGGAGTTGGATCTCGTGGCATCTCGTCAGAATGCCAAGCTCCCGAGGTACGGGTCGAGGTATAAAGGATCCTCAGGCTGTTCTGATAGATGCTCTGGCAGTTCCTTGGACTTTCAGTCTGGCATATGTGTTCCCTCCATTTGCCCTTTTTCCTCGGGTCATTGCTCCGGTCAAACAAGAGAGGGCATCAGTGATTTTCATTGCTCCGGCGTGGCCTTGCAAAATCTGGTTTGCAGATCTGGTGGAGATGTCTTCCCTTCCATCTTGACGTCTTCCATTAAGGAAGGACCTGCTTCTGCAGGGTCCCTTCCTTCATCCAAATTTCGTTTCTCTGAAGCTGACTGCTTGGAGGTTGAACGCTTGATTCTTTCTAAGCGTGGTTTTTCTGAGTTAGTCATTGAGACTATGATTGAGGCTCGTAAGCCTGTGACTAGGAAGATTTTTTTTATGAAATTTGGCGTAAATATTTGTATTGGTGTGAATCCAAAGGCTACTCGTGGAGTAGAGTTAGGATTCCTAGGATTATGTCTTTTCTCCAGGAGGGTTTGGAGAAAAGTTTATCTGCTAGTACCCTGAAGGGTCAAATTTCTGCTTTATCTATTTTATTGCACAAGCGCCTGGCGTATGTGCCAGATGTTCATTCTTTTTGTCAGGCCTTGGTTAGAATTTGGCCTGTGTTTAAGTCTACTACTCCACCTTGGAGTCTTAATTTGGTTCTTAGAGTCCTTCAACAGGCTCCGTTTGAACCTATGCATTATTTGGATATTAAGATGTTGTCTTGGAAGGTTTTGTTTCTGGTGGCTATTTCTTCGGCACAAAGAGTTTCAGAGCTTTCAGCCTTACAGTATGAATGGCCTTTTCTTATTTTTCACTCTGATAAGGTAGTCCTGCGTACTGCCTTGGGTTTTCTTCCCAAGGTTGTTTATGATAAGAATATTAATCAAGAGATTGTTATTCCTTCTTTGTGTCCTAATCCTTCTTCTCATAAGGAGCGTTTGTTGCACAACCTGGATGTGGTTCGTGCATTGAAATATTATTTGCAGGCGACTAAGGATTTTCGCCAGTCTTCTTTATTTGTTGTCTTTTCTGGGAAGCGTAAGAAAGCTACGGCTACTTCTCTTTCTTGTTGGTTGAGGAGTGTTATTCGATTGGCATATGAGACTGCTGGTCAGCAGCCTCCTGAGAGAATCACGGCTCATTCCATGAAGGCTGTTTCATCTTCTTGGGCTTTCAAAAATGGAGCTTCTGTAGAGCAGCTTTGCAAGGCTGCGACTTGGTCATCTTTGCATACTTTTTCTAAATTTTACATATTTGATACTTTTGCTTCAGCAGAGGCTTCTTTTGGGAGAAAGGTTCTTCAAGCAGTGGTGCCTTCTGTTTAGGTTAACTGTCTTGTCCCTCCCTTATTATCCGTGTCCTCTAGCTTGTGTATTGGTTCCCAACAGTAATTAAGATGATCCGTAGACTCACTGTGTCATTAGAAAGAAAACATAATTTATTCTTACCTGATGATAAATTTATTTATTTCTTGACACGGTCAGTCCACGGCCTGCCCTGTTTTTCAGACAGTTTGCTTTTTTATAAACTTCAGGCACCTCTGCACCTTAGATTACTTCCTTTCTCCTTTCCCTTTGGTCAAATGACTGGGGATTGTGGGTAGGGGGAGTGGTATTTAACATATTTTGCTGTGGTGCTCTTTGCTTCCTCCTGTTAGTCAGGAGTGATATTCCCAACAGATTAAGATGATCCGTGGACTCACCATGTCAAGAAAGAAAGAAATGTATTAGGTAACAATAAATTATGTTTTTCAGAGGTAATTTACAGGAAAAACATGCAAAATAAATAAAGTGCACTACAATTTTTTTAAATTATGCATGATTGAACACTTTGGGCTAGATTACAAGTGTCGCGATTACAAATTTAAAAAGGAAAAAAACTTTTTTTGCGCTAGCGTTAACCCTAATGCAGCAAAAAACCTAACTTAAGTTTTCACATGCGCTTTCATGTATTCCCCCATAGAGATCAATGGAGAAAAAAACCCTTTGATCGCGTAAACTCCATAGCCTTTTTGCATTCCCCATAGAAGTCAATAGGAGAAAAACAAAATTGTTGGAATTCGCGTATACAACAAAGCATATTCACATTAACACGTGAAATATTTACAGTAAATACATAGTTACATCTTTATTAAATGTGATTATTGCATACATATGTTTTATCATGTTTTTATCTGCTTAATGGCAAGGGGATATAATGCACTTATACATGTGTACACATACATTAATGTTTTTATGTGTATATATGATTGTAAATGCATATATAAATACATTTATATATATGTACATATACATATATATATATATATATATATATATATATATATATATATATATACACTCATATACATACAAATACATATTAAGCAATGTATATGTATGTGTCTCAATGTTAAAGCACTTTGCATGCCTTTTTTTTTCTAAAACCCAAGATCTCATATCTTTGAGCCCTTATAACTTTTTTGTGAAATATTTTTCTTTAAAAATAATTTTTATTAGACAGTATTAATATGAGTGCAAGTGTACTTTGTAATATATTTTTTAAGTGTTGTGTGCAACTATTTTGTTTCGGAAAACAGTTAACCACCAAAGATGGGCCGGCTCGTGATCTTTAATTCCTGCTTTTTCAAATAAAGATACCAAGAGAATGAAAAACAATTGATAATAGGAGTAAATTGGAAAGTTGCTTAAAATTGCATGCTCTGTCTGAATCATGAAAGAAAAAAAGTTGGGTTCATTATCCCTTTAATATAATCACATTGGTTATAAAAAAAACTGGGGAATGGGTAGAAAAGGGATTATCTATCTTTCTAAACAATAACAATTTTCAAGTAGACTGTCCCTTTAAGTACAGAATGTGAGCTCAAGTCTGTTTGGGGGAAGTGGATTATGAGATATTTTATAGAAAAAATAGACAAAATATATAATGGATGTATACTGCAGGGATTAAAATTTGAGTTTAATGTCCCTTTACTAGGACACCGACAGATTAATTTAAACATCTATAAAGATAGATAGTTATTTGCTATATGTATAGGTATAAAATGGTAAAACATCTAGCCAAAATACAAAGCGTTAGCGGTCACCCCGATGCATGGTCTGATTGGGTGATGTCATAGACCAACAGACCAACCAGATGCTAACGGTTAAAGGGGGGCGAAGGGCCCCGCTGATCCTCTGGCATCCACCCCAAGTTAACCTCAGGGAATGAACCTCAGGTGGAGGCAAAAAAAGATACAATTCCTCGCCCTGAACGGAGCAATCAGATCATACATTGGGGGTTTAGGCAATAATGCATGATCTGTTTGGTCCGTGAGGTCACTCAATCAACCATGCATCGGGGTGACCACTAACTCCTTGTGCCAAAATAGGATGATTATCACTTCCTTACTTGTTTTTTGTGGTTGTGATAAGACAGGAAGTGTGAAAGTTAAAAAAACACAGTGAATTAACATGCATTTCAGAAGGAACAACACGTGATTTTTTTATTTTTATTTTACATTTGTTTCTTTATTTGTATCTCTGTTCTAATTCCGCAGTCTTATTGGGATAAATAAAGTTTTAGTGCTATTAATCTATCTATCATAAAATGTAAACATCTATTAAAATAAACAAGTAAAAAAATAAATATATTTGTAATATCGTCTTTAAAAGAGAGGATTTCGTATGGTATATAATACTCATCTATATTGTTAATTTTGAGTAAACTTCATAAGCAGAAACATCAGTGAGAACTGCAGATGTAAAATGATGGGGGTTGTGAGACAACTTCAAGGACTAGCTCTCTGAAACTAGGAAGCTATATTTGCATAGAAAAAAAATTAATGCAATTTATAAAAGATAAACAGAAATATACAAACTATAATCATCATCAAAGCATTCAACACATGAGCAGAATCTGTGCAAGTCACAGTCCTAAATACATTGCCATATAAAAAGTCTAAGGGCTGGATTACAAGTGGGGCTCAATTTAACGCTCCTGCTCGAGTGTTAACTGCGCTAGAAGTAGGCTTTTTTTCACGAGTCGTATTGCGCCGTATTATGAGTTGAAAATAAACTGTTTTCCATTGCGTGCTGACCCAACGTGTAAAAAAAGCCAAACTTAGAATATTGCGTGTGCAATAACGTGTCCCCCATAGTAGTCAATGGAGCAAAAAGGTGAGGGAAAAAACACCTTACTCTTGCGCAAACCAGATTGCATATTCTCAAATGTGCTAACCCGATATGAAAATATGAATATTCCAATGTTCTGCACATAAATAATCATGTTCTATAAATACATAAATACATATTTCTACATATATATGATAGTTTTTTTGGTACAATATATATTATACATGTATTAAAAACACAAAATAGCTAATATATAGGGCAGAGCTTTCCAAACTTTTCATGTTGGTGACACACTTTTTAGACCTACATCATTTCGCGACACAGTAATTAATTCAGTTGTACTAGCAAAAGGGAGATTAAACTAACTTGTTTTAAGATCTACGGACACATACATAAATTATATAATAATGAAATTTACAAGTAACAGTATGTACGTGCAAGAATTAAAAAAAAGTTTAATAACAGTATAACACCAATAGCTACTTACTATTTTAATGTGATGTATGAGATTGATGGGATGAACACAATTTCTGAATATTTGGTGGAATATTAGATAAAGACACTCACATTTCATCATCAAGCATTTTTAAGTTTCCACTTCCTATCCATATATCAAGAGCTAGAGCAGCAATGCACTACTGGGAGCTAGTTGACTTCTGACTTCAGCTCAGCGTTTAAGCTGCCGCCCTCAGAGCTCGGTGAGTCCGATTGACTACTGCCCGCACTGCAAACACACTGCTGTCCCACTCAATGACTACACATGCAGTCACGAGCCAATTAAGGAGACTACACGTGCAGTCAGGAGCCAATGTGCCGCCAAAGCCACCAATGGGAATAGTTTCAGTTCCCACTGAGCTGCGCCAATTGGTTAAGATGATCTGTGATCCACAAGGTATCAATCACGTGTCAACCATGTGATATGCGTAGCAGGCAGGCGGAAAGTCAGAAACCAAAGAAAATAAATTTAAATAAATGTTGTGCTGAAGCAGGGACACACCTACACACTGCTGCCGACACACAGTTTGGAAAGCACTGATATAGGGGAATAAACTGATAGAAATGGGATATGTGACTGGACAAATAACTATTTAAAATTATTTTAGCTCTTCTACATCTCACTTTTCCATTTCTCAGTTTGTATGCCATGGTCTATATTTTACAGTTCTATAAATAGCCTCTTTGGAAACTCTAAAGGAAATTTTGTTTGGTATATTGATTATCATTCTACAAATAATTGTTCTCTAACTCTGACTTTTCTCCTGTTGCAGAGTGGATCAAATAATTTGCTACCAGCTCCATCACTGCTTTCACCACATTCCAAACTTGGGCTCCCTAGAACACAGACCAACCAGATGTTTACTCAACCCATTAGCACAAACTCATTTGGTAAGAATATTTTCTTTTTGTACAGTATATTGTGTTATCTTGTTACACGTTTGATATAGTAGTATGGCTAATTAAACTTACTTTATTACTTAATAATACATTTAAAAGTAAATTCCATGATAAAACACATCAAATTTGACCTATTACAAGTAACTATAGATTCCTTCTGTCATGTAGTAGATTACATTATATTTGTTTTATTCCTAGATTTAAAGTGATTGTAAAGTTTAATGAATAAGTGCTGGGTAACTAAAAGTAAATTAAAAGGGACAGTCAACACCAGATTTTTTTTATTTTTTTAAAAAAAGATAGATAATCCCTTACAGGGACAGTCAAGTCCAAAAAAAACCTTTCATGATTCAAATAGGGCATGCAATTTTAAACAATTTTCCAATTTACTTTTATCACCAATGTTGCTTTGTTCTCTTGGTATTAGTTGAAAGCTAAACCTAGGAGGTTCATATGCTTATTTCTTAGACCCTGAAGGCCGCCTCTAATCTGAATGTTTTTTCCACCACTAGAGGGCGTTAGTTCATGTGTTTCATATAGATAACATTAAGCTCACGCACATGAATTTACAGAGGAGTGAGCACTGATTGGCTAAAATACAAGTCTGTCAAAAGAACTGAAATAAGGGAGCAGTCTGCAGAGGCTTAGATACAAGGTAATTACAGAAGTAAAACATGTATTATTATAACTGTGTTGGTTATGCAAAACTGGGAAATGGGGTAATAAAGGGATTATCTTTCTTTTTAAACAACACTCCTCACTCCTCTGTAAATTCACACGCATGAGCTCAATGTTATCTATATGAAACACATGAACTAATGCCCTCTAGTGGTGAAAAACTGTCAAAATGCATTTAGATTAGAGGCGGCCTTCAAGGTCTAAGAAATTAGTATATGAACCTCCTAGGTTTAGCTTTCAACTAAGAATATCAAGAGAACAAAGCAGAATTGGTGCTAAAAGTAAATTTGGAAAGTTGTTTAAAATTACATGCACTATTTGAATCATGAAAGGTTTTTTTTGGACTTGACTGTCCCTTAAAAAACAGGGGCACTTTCATTCATTAAACTTTACAAAGACGCCTATTTTTTAAAATACCTTTGAGTTATGGTAAACATAACGCCAATCCTCTGCCCGCAGCTCCTGCTTTCATTAGCATATCAATGATGATCCGGCTTCCTCCAATCATTGCAGGCCTCACAATCTGGGCGCCAAAGGGGGCACACAACGATTGGAGGAATCTGTATTCGTCATCGGTCTGCTAAAGAAAGCAGGAGCTGCGAGCGGAGGATCAGCGTTATGTTTATCATAACGCAAAGGTAAGTATTTTTAAAAATAAGCATCTTTGTAAAGTTAAATGAATGAAAGTGCCCATGTTTTTAAAAATATATTTAGATACCAGGCACTTATTCATTAAAGTTTACATTTACTGTAAGTAGCATGTTATCTGACCTCCAGGGGCCAGCCATAGTAAGATACTAGCTAGTTTAACTTTCAACATGATTCCCTTTATAACTATTTTTATTAACCTCACAATGGCTTCCTCCTATATTTCCCATTTCTGGCATTATTCATATGGTGAAATGGTCTTTAAAGCATGCTACTTTCAGACCATTCCTTGGTAATGTGTTCACTTAGCTTTGGAACCAGTTGGTAGATCACTCACTGTCACTAAATCCTGATATTGTACACCCTCATATGTTTAGTTTTAAAATACTGGAAGTTATCTGATTGCTTTTTATTTAATGGGATGTGAATTTTTGTGTAGCAATACAAAGCTAAATTTGTGTAAAACTAAAATAGTTCATACATGTACATATGTGCAGAAAGTTTATCATAAGAATAGTACCAAAAGAAACACATTTTCCAAATTAACAAAAGTATGTAGGAGGCCCTAAAACTCTCTAAATTCAGCAAGGGAAACAAAAACATAATTTATGCTTACCTGATAAATTTATTTCTCTTGTAGTGTATCCAGTCCACGGATCATCCATTACTTATGGATTATTAACTCCTCCCCAACAGGAAGTGCAAGAGGATTCACCCAGCAGAGCTGCTATATAGCTCCTCCCCTAACTGCCATTACCAGTCATTCGACCGAAAACATGCAGAGAAAGGAAAACCATAGGGTGCAGTGGTGACTGTAGTTTAATGGAAAAATTACCTGCCTTAAAGTGACAGGGCGGGCCGTGGACTGGATACACTACAAGAGAAATAAATTTATCAGGTAAGCATAAATTATGTTTTCTCTTGTTAAGTGTATCCAGTCCACGGATCATCCATTACTTATGGGATACCAATACCAAAGCTAAAGTACACGGATGACGGGAGGGACAGGCAGGCTCTTTATACGGAAGGAACCACTGCCTGAAGAACCTTTCTCCCAAAAACAGCCTCCGAAGAAGCAAAAGTGTCAAATTTGTAAAATTTGGAAAAAGTATGAAGAGAAGACCAAGTTGCAGCCTTGCAAATCTGTTCAACAGAAGCCTCATTCTTAAAGGCCCAAGTGGAAGCCACAGCTCTAGTAGAATGTGCTGTAATTCTTTCAGGAGGCTGCTGTCCAGCAGTCTCATAGGCTAACCGTATTATGCTACGAAGCCAAAAGGAGAGAGAGGTAGCCGAAGCTTTTTGACCTCTCCTCTGACCAGAATAAACGACAAACAGGGAAGACGTTTGTCGAAAATCCTTAGTTGCCTGTAGATAAAATTTCAGGGCACGGACTACATCTAGATTGTGTAGCAGACGTTCCTTTTTCGAAGAAGGATTAGGACACAAAGATGGAACCACAATCTCTTGATTGATATTCCTGTTAGTGACCACCTTAGGTAGGAATCCAGGTTTAGTACGCAGAACTACCTTGTCTGAATGAAAAATCAGATAAGGAGAATCACAATGTAAGGCAGATAACTCAGAGACTCTTCGAGCCGAGGAAATCGCCATTAAAAACAGAACTTTCCAAAATAACAACTTGATATCAATGGAATGAAGGGGTTCAAACGGAACCCCCTGTAAAACATTAAGAACTAAGTTCAAACTCCATGGTGGAGCAACAGTTTTAAACACAGGCTTGATCCTAGCTAAAGCCTGACAAAAAGCTTGAACGTCCGGAACTTCTGACAGACGTTTGTGTAAAAGAATGGACAGAGCTGAAATCTGTCCCTTTAAGGAACTAGCGGATAAACCCTTTTCTAAACCTTCTTGTAGAAAAGACAATATCCTCGGAATCCTAACCTTACTCCATGAGTAACTCTTGGATTCGCACCAATATAAGTATTTGCGCCATATCTTATGGTAAATCTTTCTGGTAACAGGCTTCCTAGCCTGTATTAAGGTATCAATAACTGACTCAGAAAAACCACGTTTTGATAAAATCAAGCGTTCAATTTCCAAGCAGTCATCTTCAGAGAAATTAGATTTTGATGTTTGAAGGGACCCTGGATCAGAAGGTCCTGTTTCAGAGGTAGCGACCAAGGTGGACAGGATGACATGTCCACTAGATCTGCATACCAAGTCCTGCATGGCCATGCAGGCGCTATTGGAATCACTGATGCTCTCTCCTGTTTGATTCTGGCAATCAATCGAGGAAGCATCGGGAAGGGTGGAAACACATAAGCCATCCCGAAGGTCCAAGGTGCTGTCAAAGCATCTATCAGAACCGCTCCCGGATCCCTGGATCTGGACCCGTAACGAGGAAGCTTGGCGTTCTGTCGAGACGCCATGAGATCTATCTCTGGTTTGCCCCAACGTCGAAGTATTTGGGCAAAGACCTCCGGATGAAGTTCCCACTCCCCCGGATGAAAAGTCTGACGACTTAAGAAATCCGCCTCCCAGTTCTCCACTCCCGGGATGTGGATTGCTGACAGGTGGCAAGAGTGAGACTCTGCCCAGCGAATTATCTTTGATACTTCCATCATTGCTAGGGAGCTTCTTGTCCCTCCCTGATGGTTGATGTAAGCTACAGTCGTGATGTTGTCCGACTGAAACCTGATGAACCCCCGAGTTGTTAACTGGGGCCAAGCCAGAAGGGCATTGAGAACTGCTCTCAATTCCAGAATGTTTATTGGTAGGAGACTCTCCTCCTGATTCCATTGTCCCTGAGCCTTCAGAGAATTCCAGACAGCGCCCCAACCTAGTAGGCTGGCGTCTGTTGTTACAATTGTCCAGTCCGGCCTGCTGAATGGCATCACCCTGGACAGATGTGGCCGAGAAAGCCACCATAGAAGAGAATTTCTGGTCTCTTGATCCAGATTCAGAGTAGGGGACAAGTCTGAGTAATCCCCATTCCACTGACTTAGCATGCACAATTGCAGCGGTCTGAGATGTAGGCGTGCAAAGGGTACTATGTCCATTGCTGCTACCATTAAGCCGATCACCTCCATGCATTGAGCTACTGACGGGTGTTGAATGGAATGAAGGACACGGCATGCATTTTGAAGCTTTGTTAACCTGTCTTCTGTCAGGTAAATCTTCATTTCTACAGAATCTATAAGAGTCCCCAAGAAGGGAACTCTTGTGAGTGGAAAGAGAGAACTCTTCTTTTCGTTCACCTTCCATCCATGCGACCTTAGAAATGCCAGTACTAACTCTGTATGAGACTTGGCAGTTTGAAAGCTTGAAGCTTGTATCAGAATGTCGTCTAGGTACGGAGCTACCGCAATTCCTTGCGGTCTTAGTACCGCCAGAAGAGCACCCAGAACCTTTGTGAAGATTCTCGGAGCCGTAGCCAATCCGAATGGAAGAGCTACAAACTGGTAATGCCTGTCTAGAAAGGCAAACCTTAGATACCGGTAATGATCTTTGTGAATCGGTATGTGAAGGTAAGCATCCTTTAAATCCACTGTGGTCATGTACTGACCCTTTTGGATCATGGGTAAAATTGTCCGAATAGTTTCCATTTTGAACGATGGAACTCTTAGGAATTTGTTTAGGATCTTTAAATCCAAGATTGGCCTGAAAGTTCCCTCTTTTTTGGGAACCACAAACAGATTTGAGTAAAACCCTTGTCCTTGTTCCGACCGCGGAACCGGATGGATCACTCCCATTAATAAAAGATCTTGTACGCAGCGTAGAAACGCCTCTTTCTTTATTTGGTTTGTTGACAACCTTGACAGATGAAATCTCCCTCTTGGGGGAGAGAATTTGAAGTCTAGAAGGTATCCCTGAGATATGATCTCTAACGCCCAGGGATCCTGGACATCTCTTGCCCAAGCCTGGGCGAAGAGAGAAAGTCTGCCCCCCACTAGATCCGTTCCCGGATCGGGGGCCCTCGATTCATGCTGTCTTAGGGGCAGCAGCAGGTTTCCTGGCCTGCTTGCCCTTGTTCCAGGACTGGTTAGGTCTCCAGCCTTGTCTGTAGCGAGCAACAGCTCCTTCCTGTTTTGGTGCAGAGGAAGTTAATGCTGCTCCTGCTTTGAAATTACGAAAGGAACGAAAATTAGACTGTCTAGCCTTAGGTTTGGCTCTGTCTTGAGGCAGGGCATGGCCTTTACCTCCTGTAATGTCAGCGATAATTTCTTTCAACCCGGGCCCGAATAAGGTCTGCCCTTTGAAAGGTATATTAAGCAATTTAGATTTAGAAGTAACGTCAGCTGACCAGGATTTTAGCCACAGTGCTCTGCGTGCCTGAATGGCGAATCCGGAATTCTTAGCCGTAAGTTTAGTTAAATGTACTACGGCATCTGAAATAAATGAGTTAGCTAACTTAAGGGCTTTAAGCTTGTGTGTAATCTCATCTAATGGAGCTGATTCAAGTGTCTCTTCCAGAGACTCAAACCAAAATGCTGCTGCAGCCGTGACAGGCGCAATGCATGCAAGAGGTTGCAATATAAAACCTTGTTGAACAAACATTTTCTTAAGGTAACCCTCTAACTTTTTATCCATTGGATCTGAAAAGGCACAGCTATCCTCCACCGGGATAGTGGTACGCTTAGCTAAAGTAGAAACTGCTCCCTCCACCTTAGGGACCGTTTGCCATAAGTCCCGTGTGGTGGCGTCTATTGGAAACATCTTTCTAAATATCGGAGGGGGTGAGAACGGCACACCGGGTCTATCCCACTCCTTAGTAACAATTTCAGTAAGTCTCTTAGGTATAGGAAAAACGTCAGTACTCGCCGGTACCGCAAAATATTTATCCAACCTACACATTTTCTCTGGTATTGCAACTGTGTTACAATCATTCAGAGCCGCTAACACCTCCCCTAGTAATACACGGAGGTTTTCCAGCTTAAATTTAAAATTTGAAATATCTGAATCCAGTTTGTTTGGATCAGAACCGTCACCCGCAGAATGAAGCTCTCCGTCCTCATGTTCTGCAAATTGTGACGCAGTGTCTGACATGGCCCTAATATTATCAGCGCACTCTGTTCTCACCCCAGAGTGATCACGCTTACCTCTTAGTTCTGGTAATTTAGCCAAAACTTCAGTCATAACAGTAGCCATATCCTGTAATGTGATTTGTAATGGCCGCCCAGATGTACTCGGCGCTACAATATCACGCACCTCCCGAGCGGGAGATGCAGGTACTGACACGTGAGGCGAGTTAGTCGGCATAACTCTCCCCTCGTTGTTTGGTGAAATATGTTCAATTTGTACAGATTGACTTTTATTTAAAGTAGCATCAATACAGTTAGTACATAAATTTCTATTGGGCTCCACTTTGGCTTTAGCACATATAGCACAGATATCTTCCTCTGAATCAGACATGTTTAACACTAGCAAATAAACTAGCAACTTGGAAATACTTTTCAAGTAATTTACTATAATATGAAAACGTACTGTGCCTATAAGAAGCACAGAAAAAGTTATGACAGTTGAAAATTAATAAACTGAAAAGTTATAGCATCAAATCTTTGTAAAAAAAAACACAATTTTAGCAAAGGATTGCTCCCATTAGCAAAGGATAACTAACCCTGATAGCAGAAAAAAAAAAAAAAATACAGAAATAAACGTTTTTTTATCACAGTCAACTACAATCTCACAGCTCTGCTGTGAGTGATTACCTCCCTCAAAACAAGTTTTGAAGACCCCTGAGTTCTGTAGAGATGAACCGGATCATGCAGGGAAGACAATAAACTTCTGACTGAATTTTTTGATGCGTAGCAAAAGCACCAAAAAAGGCCCTTCTCCCTCACACATAACAGTGAGAGAGATCAGTAAACTGTCATAAATTAAATAAAACGACTGCCAAGTGGAAAAAAATAGTGCCCAAAACATTTTTTCACCCAGTACCTCAGAAAATTAAACGATTTTACATGCCAGCAAAAAACGTTTAACATTAATAAATTGAGTGTTATTAAAAAGCCTGTTGCTAGTCCCTGCAAATTAGGCTAAAGTTTTATGCATACAGTATAATTCCAGTGAAGTGCCATTCCCCAGAATACTGAAGTGTAAAATATACATACATGACAGCCTGATACCAGTTGCTGCTACTGCATTTAAGGCTGAGTTTACATTATATCGGTATGGCAGAATTTTCTCATCAATTCCATTGTCAGAAAATAATAAGCTGCTACATACCTCTTTGCAGATTAATCTGCCCGCTGTCCCCTGATCTGAAGTTTACCTCTCCTCAGATGGCCGAGAAACAGCAATATGATCTTAACTACTCCGGCTAAAATCATAGAAAAACTCAGGTAGATTCTTCTTCAAATTCTACCAGAGAAGGAATAACACACTCCGGTGCTATTATAAAATAACAAACTTTTGATTGAAGGTATGAAACTAAGTATAATCACCACAGTCCTCTCACACATCCTATCTATTCGTTGGGTGCAAGAGAATGACTGGTAATGGCAGTTAGGGGAGGAGCTATATAGCAGCTCTGCTGGGTGAATCCTCTTGTACTTCCTGTTGGGGAGGAGTTAATATCCCATAAGTAATGGATGATCCGTGGACTGGATACACTTAACAAGAGAAATACTGTGTATATATATATATATATATATATATATATATATATATATATATATATCTCAGACAGAAAAAATAAAAGGTTTGAGCTGCCTAGCATATAAATACATGTGATTAAAAATGCAATTAATATAGAAATGCAATTAATATAGAAATAACGATAGGTGTTGTGCAAATAGTCAAATAAAGCACCTCATACTTATTAAAACGGTAAATAATCCCAAAAAGGTAAAATAAGAGAATATGGGTGTGCACTTACTTGAAGCAACCTCAATCTGTATGAGGTAAGTAAAGACGTAATCACTTGTCAGTTCACACTTTCTGGAAAAGCCACTTGTATGGAGTGAGGCAGCAACTTTAAACCTTGGAATGTCCACAGGTAAAAAAACTTTCAAATCCTCTATCCTTGGAGTGAGGTAGAATTTTGATTTGGTGGCATGGAAATATAAAAAAAAAGGACACTAATAGTGCACTAACCTTTTTATTATTATAACATACAAACACCAGTAGATTAAACCTACTCACAAATAAACCTTCAATAAATGAGGTAAAGGAAAAGCATAAAAACAAGTGTAGGCAGATAGCAGCAGCTGTGAAGAGTTCAATCGATAGCAGCAATAAATAACCTTATTATTCATTGCTGCTATCGATTGAACTTTTCACAATCTGTGGGTGATTTTTCTGATTCAGGGAAGATACTTCAATCTGATTCTGATATGTCTACATTTAAATTTAGCTTGAACACCTCCGCGTATTGCTCAGGGAGGTTTTAGCAACTCTGGATGACTGTGACACTATTGTAGTCCCAGAGAAATTATGTAGATTGGATAAATACTATGCAGTACCTACTTACACTGATGTTTTTCCAATCCCTAAAAGGTTTTCTGAAATTATTACTAAGGAATGGGATAGACCAGGTGTACCGTTCTCTCCCCCTCCTGTTTTTAAAAAGATGTTTCCTATAGACGCCGCTACACGGGACTTATGGCAGACGGTCCCTAAGGTGGAGGGAGCAGTTTCTACTCTAGCTAAGCGTACCACTATCCCTGTCGAGGACAGTTGTGCTTTTCTAGATCCAATGGATAAAAAATTAGAAGGTTACCTTAAGAAAATTTTTATTCAACAAGGTTTTATTCTCCAGCCTCTTGCATGCATTGCCCCAGTCACTGCTGCCGCGGCTTTCTGGTTTGAGTCCCTAGAGGAGGCTCTACAGGTTGAAACCCCATTGGAAGATATTATTGACAAGCTTAGGGCCCTTAAGCTAGCCAATTCATTTGTTTCTGACGCCGTTGTTCATTTAACCAAGCTAACGGCTAAAAATTCAGGTTTTGCTATTCAGGCACGTAGGGCGGCGCTATGGCTTAAATCCTGGTCAGCTGACGTGACTTCAAAGTCTAAACTTCTCAACATTCCCTTCAAAGGACAGATCCTATTCGGGCCTGGACTGAAGGAGATCATTTCTGACATCACTGGAGAAAAAGGTCACGCCCTTCCTCAAGACAGGTCCAACAAATTTAGGACCAAACAGTCTAGTTTTCGGCCCTTTTCGAAACTTCAAGTGTGGTGCAGCTTCAACTTCCTTTAACACAAAACAAGAGGGAACTTTTGCCCAGTCTAAGCCGGTCTGGAGACCTAACCAGGCTTGGAACAAGGGGAAACAGGCCAAGAAGCCTGCTGCTGCCTCTAAGACAGCATGAAGGAGCAGCCCCCGATCCGGAAACTGATCTAGTAGGGGGCAGACTCTCTCTCTTCGCCCAGGCTTGGGCAAGAGATGTCCAGGATCCCTGGGCATTAGAAATTGTGTCCAAGGGTTATCTTCTGGAATTCAAAACCTCTCCCCCAAAGGGAGATTTCATCTCTCACTTTTATCTGCAAACCAGATAAAGAGAGAAGCATTCTTACATTGTGTTCAAGACCTCCTAGTTATGGGAGTGATCCGCCCAGTTCCGCAGGAGGAACAGGGACAGGGCTTTTATTCAAATCTGTTTGTTGTTCCCAAGAAAGAGGGAACATTCAGACCAATCTTAGATCTCAGGATCTTAAACAAATTTCTCAGAGTCCCATCCTTCAAGATGGAGACTATTCAAACCATCCTTCCTATGATCCAGGAGGGTCAATACAGGCACTACCAGTTTGTGGCTCTTCCCTTCAGGTTGGCCACGGCACCAAGAATCTTTACAAAGGTTCTAGGGTCCCTTCTAGCGGTCCTAAGACCGCGGGCTATAGCAGTAGCCCCTTACTCAGACGACATTCTGATACAGGCGTCGACTTTTCAAGTTACCAGGTCTCACACGGACATTGTTCTGGCATTTCTGAGGTCGCATGGGTGGAAAGTGAACGAAGAAAAAAGTTCTCTATCCCCTCTCACAAGAGTTTCCTTCCTAGGAACTCTGATAGATTCTGTAGAAATGAAGATTTAACTGACAGAGGCCAGGTTGTCAAAACTTCTAAATCCCTGCTGTGTTCTTTATTCTACTTCTCGCCCTTCAGTGGCTCAGTGTATGGAAGTAATCGGCTTAATGGTAGCGGCAATGGACATAGTGCAGTTTGCCCGCCTACATCTCAGACCGCTGCAACTCTGCATGCTCAGTCAGTGGAATGGGGATAACACAGATTTGTCCCCTCTACTAAATCTGGATCAAGAGACTAGGGATTCTCTTCTCTGGTGGTTATCTCGGGTCCATCTGTCCAAGGGTATGACCTTCCGCAGGCCAGATTGGACAATAGTAACGACAGATGCCAGCCTTCTGGGCTGGGGTGCAGTCTGGAACTCCCTGAAGGCTCAGGGCTTGTGGACTCAGGAGGAGACACTCCTTCCGATAAACATTCTGGAACTAAGAGCAATATTCAATGCTCTTCAGGCTTGGCCTCAGCTAGCTGCGTTCAGGTTCATCAGATTTCAGTCGGACAACCTCACGACTGTAGCTTACATCAACCATCAAGGGGGAACAAGGAGTTCCCTAGCAATGTTGGAGGTTTCAAAAATAATTCTATGGGCAGAGGTTCACTCTTGCCATCTATCAGCTATCCATATCCCAGGAGTAGAGAACTGGGAGGCGGATTTTCTAAGTCGTCAGACTCTTCATCCGGGGGAGTGGGAACTCCATCCGGAGGTGTTTGCACAGTTGATTCAACTTTGGGGCAAACCAGAACTGATCTCATGGCATCTCGTCAGAACGCCAAGCTTCCTTGTTACGGGTTCAGGTCCAGGGATCCCAAGGCAGCGCTGATAGATGCTCTAGCAGCGCCTTGGTCTTTCAACCTGGCTTATGTGTTTCCACCGTTTTCTCTGCTCCCTCGTCTGATTGCCAAGATCAAGCAGAGCTTCGTGATTTTGATTGCTCCTGCGTAGCCACGCAGGACTTGGTACGCAGATCTGGTGGACATGTCATCCTTTACACCTTGGACTCTGCCGCTGAGGCAGGACCTTCTACTTCAAGGTCCCTTCAAACATCCAAATCTAATTTCTCTGAGTCTGACTGCTTGGAGATTGAACGCTTGATTTTGTCAAAACGTGTTTTTTCCGAGTCGGTCATTGATACCTTAATTCAGGCTTGAAAGCCTGTCACCAGGAAAATCTATCATAAGATATGGTGTAAATATCTTCATTGGTGTGAATCCAAGGGTTACTCATGGAGTAAAGTCAGGATTCCCAGGATATTGTCTTTTCTCCAAGAAGGATTGGAGAAGGGATTGTCAGCTAGTTCCTTAAAGGGACAGATTTCTGCTCTGTCTATTCTTTTGCACAAGCGTCTGGCGGATGTTCCAGACATTCAGGCGTTTTGTCAGACTTTAGTTCGAATCAAGCCTGTGTTTAAACCTGTTGCTCCGCCATGGAGTTTAAATATAGTTCTTAAAGTTCTTCAAGGGGTTCCGTTTGAACCTCTGCATTCCATAGATATCAAGCTTTTATCTTGGAAAGTTTTGTTCTTGGTAGCTATCTCTTCAGCTCGAAGAGTTTCAGAGTTATTTGCCTTGCAGTGTGATTCCCCTTATCTGATCTTCCATGCAGATAAGGTAGTTTTGCGTACCAAACCTGGGTTTCTTCCTAAGGTGGTATCCAATAAGAATATCAATCAAGAGATTGTTGTTCCGTCACTGTGTCCTAATCCTTCTTCAAAGAAGGAACGTCTATTACACAATCTTGACGTGGTTCGTGTTTTAAAGTTTTATTTACAAGCTACTAAAGATTTTCGTCAAACATCTGCATTGTTTGTTGTCTACTCTGGACAGAGGAAAGGCCAAAAGGCTTCAGCAACTTCTCTTTCTTTTTGGTTAAGAAGTATAATCCGCTTAGCTTATGAGACTGCTGGCCAGCAGCCTCCTTTAAGAATTACAGCTCATTCCACTAGAGCGGTGGCTTCCACATGGGCCTTTAAAAATGAGGCTTCTGTTGAACAGATTTGTAAGGCGGCGACTTGGTCTTCACGTCATACTTTTTCTAAATTCTACAAATTTGATACTTTTGCATTCTTCGGAGGCTATTTTTGGGAGAAAGGTCTTACAGGCAGTGGTGCCTTCCGTTTAAGCGCCTGCCTTGTCCCTCCCTTCATCCGTGTCCTATAGCTTTGGTATTGGTATCCCACAAGTAATGGATGAATCCGTGGACTGGATACACCTTACAAGAGAAAACAAAATTTATGCTTACCTGATTAATTTCTTTCTCTTGTGGTGTATCCAGTCCACGGCCCTCCCTTTCATTTTAAGGCAGGTGTTTTTTAATTTTTAAACTACAGTCACCATTGCACCCTATAGTTTCTCCTTTCTCTTGCTTGTCTTCAGTCGAATGACTGGGAGGTGGCAATTAGGGGAGGAGCTATATAGACAGCTCTGCTGTGGGTGATCCTCTTGCAGCTTCCTGTTGGGAAGGAGAATATCCCACAAGTAATGGATGAATCCGTGGACTGGATACACCACAAGAGAAATAAATTTATCAGGTAAGCATAAATTTTGTTTTTGTTAAATCTATTTTCTTTAGAAACAATGAGATAACTAATATGTTTTCTTTCCAAGACTAGTACACATTTAAAGGCTAACCATTTTCAAAGGATTGCACATACTATAATAGACATCAATGTAAAATGTTAGTGTCATTTTCTCGCATACAGGTAAACTGAATGAACAATACCTCACATACCACAGCACTTACTGTTCTTTTAGAACATTTACCTTCACAAATATATATTTTCACAATTTATTAAGGAGTGTATCCATGTTGCCAAAATATACTAAGGCAGGCTACATGCTTCATTGACTTTTCAGCCAAACTTTTTTAGGGTCAGCATTGCATAGAAAAGGTAAATACAGCACTAAAGGTTGGACACTTAAGGATCAGTCACACACATAAGTTGAATAACTTGAAAATCAAGATTACTGGGTGAAAACTAGAGAATATGGGATGCATGTTGAACTTTCCCATGAGAAATTATTTGACAACCAACCTTGAAGGGACATGAAACCCAACATTTTTATTTTGTGACTCAGATCAAACCATTTTAAACAACTTTCCAATTTACTTCTATTATCTAATTTCCTTTTTTTCCTCTTGGTATCATTTGTTGAAGAAGCAGCAATGCACTACTGGGAGCTAGCTTAACACATGGGGTGAGCCAATAACGTGAGACATATATGTGCAGCCACCAATCAGCAGCTCCTGAGCCTACCTAGGTATCCTTTTCAATAAAGGATACCAAGAGAATAAACAAATTAGATAATATAAGTACATTGCAAAGTTGTTTAAAATCACATGCTCTATCTAAATCATAAAAGAAAAAAAATAGATTTCATGTTCCTTTAAACATATCTTATATCCTGATTCAGCTGTGTATCTATCCCTTGATATTTAAAGGTACATGCTAAATATGTATTTTATGATTCATATAAAGCAAAACAACTTTCTATGTTACTTGTATTATTTTAAATTTGATTTATTATCTTGGTATCCTTTGTGGGCAGAGCTTTTCAATAAAGGATGCCAATAAAATGAAGCAAATTCGATAATAGAAGTTAATTGGAAAGCTGTTGCATTGCATGTTCTCAAGATTGTACTAAAACAATATTTTAAGTTGAAATTTGTTCAATTTTGATAAGAAACGTTATGTCAGTGGAATGAAATAAGTATTGCATTGTATTGTTTGTTATATGCCAACTTTAAAACCGTACTTAAGGTTTTGAATTTTAATATTTACTTGGTACAAATTGTTAGATTACATTACAACCTCAGTAACAATACTTACAAGTTTTATAAACAGTCTATTGAAATGTCTACATTGCAGTTCTGCAAGATTGAATCTGTTCTGTGAGTCCATGTACTCATTGCATTCAATATGATTTTGGAGTCCAATAACAGAGAGTTTTGTTTTTTTACTCTTGGAGCATCAGCACTTCAACTTGACTGCAACCTGCAAGTGTTAACTTTTCTCCAACATTGGTGTGTCCGGTCCACGGCGTCATCCTTACTTGTGGGAATATCTCTTCCCCAACAGGAAATGGCCAAGAGTCCCAGCAAAAGCTGGCCATATAGTCCCTCCTAGGCTCCGCCCACTCCAGTCATTCTCTTTGCCGTTGCACGGGCAACATCTCCACGGAGATGGTTAAGAGTATGTGGTGTTTAGTTGTAGTTTTTTATTCTACTATCAAGAGTTTGTTATTTTAAAATAGTGCTGGTATGTACTATTTACTCTGAAACAGAAAAGGATGAAGATTTCTGTTTGTGAGAGGAAGATGATTTTAGCAGACAGTAACTAAAATCGATTGCTGTTTCCACATAGGACTGTTGAAATGAAGTAACTTCAGTTGGGGGAAACAGTTAGCAGACTTTTCTGCTTAAGGTATGACTAGCCATATTTCTAACAAGACTGTGTAATGCTGGAAGGCTGTCATTTCTCCAACATAGGTGTGTCCGGTCCACGGCGTCATCCTTACTTGTGGGATATTCTCTTCCCCAACAGGAAATGGCAAAGAGCCCAGCAAAGCTGGTCACATGATCCCTCCTAGGCTCCGCCTTCCCCAGTCATTCTCTTTGCCGTTGTACAGGCAACATCTCCACGGAGATGGCTTAGAGTTTTTTGGTGTTTAACTGTAGTTTTTATTATTCAATCAAGAGTTTGTTATTTTAAAATAGTGCTGGTATGTACTATTTACTCTGAAACAGAAAGGTGATGAAGATTTCTGTTTGTAAGAGGAAAATGATTTTAGCAACCGTTACTAAAATCGATGGCTGTTTCCACACAGGACTGTTGAGAGGAATTAACTTCAGTTGGGGGAAACAGTGAGCAGACTTTTGCTGCTTGAGGTATGACACATTTCTAACAAGACGATGTAATGCTGGAAGCTGTCATTTTCCCTATGGGATCCGGTAAGCCATTTTTATTACATAAGAAAAAAAGGGCTTCACAAGGGCTTTTAAGACTGTAGACATTTTCTGGGCTAAAACGATTGATATATAAGCATATTTTAATACTTCATAGCTTTGAGGAATTATTTTATTCTTGGGAATTATGTAAAATAACCGGCAGGCACTGTATTGGACACCTTATCCTCTAGGGGCTTTCCCTAATCACAGAGCCTCTATTGCGCACTTGTTTTTGGGAAGCATGACATGCAGATGCATGTGTGAGGAGCTCTGATACACAGAAAAGACTTTTTGAAGGCGTCATTTGGTATCGTATTCCCCTTTGGGCTTGGTTGGGTCTCAGCAAAGCAGATACCAGGGACTGTAAAGGGGTTAAATATAAAAACGGCTCCGGTTCCGTTATTTTAAGAGTTAAAGCTTTCAAATTTGGTGTGCAATACTTTTAAGGCTTTAAGACACTGTGGTGAAATTTTGGTGAATTTTGAACAATTCCTTCATACTTTTTCACATTTGCAGTAATAAAGTGTGTTCAGTTTAAAATTTAAAGTGACAGTAACGGTTTTATTTTAAAACGTTTTTTGTACTTTGTTATCAAGTTTATGCCTGTTTAACATGTCTGAACTACCAGATAGACTGTGTTCTGTATGTGGGGAAGCCAAGGTTCCTTCTCATTTAAATAGATGTGATTTATGTGACACAAAATTTAGAGAAAATGATACCCAAGATGATTCCTCAAGTGAGGGGAGTAAGCATGGTACTGCATCATCCCCTCCTTCGTCTACACCAGTCTTGCCCACACAGGAGGCCCCTAGTACATCTAGTGCGCCAATACTCCTTACTATGCAACAATTAACGGCTGTAATGGATAATTCTATCAAAAACATTTTAGCCAAAATGCCCACTTATCAGCGAAAGCGCGACTGCTCTGTTTTAGAAAATACTGAAGAGCATGAGGACGCTGATGATATTGGTTCTGAAGTGCCCCTACACCAGTCTGAGGGGGCCAGGGAGGTTTTGTCTGAGGGAGAAATTTCAGATTCAGGGAAAATTTCTCAACAAGCTGAACCTGATGTGATTACATTTAAATTTAAATTGGAACATCTCCGCGCCCTGCTTAAGGAGGTGTTATCTACTCTGGATGATTGTGAGAATTTGGTCATTCCAGAGAAATTATGTAAAATGGACAAGTTCCTAGAGGTCCCGGGGCCCCCCGAAGCTTTTCCTATACCCAAGCGGGTGGCGGACATTGTAAATAAAGAATGGGAAAGGCCCGGCATACCTTTCGTCCCTCCCCCTATATTTAAGAAATTGTTTCCTATGGTCGACCCCAGAAAGGACTTATGGCAGACAGTCCCCAAGGTCGAGGGGGCGGTTTCTACTCTAAACAAACGCACCACTATACCCATAGAAGATAGTTGTGCTTTCAAAGATCCTATGGATAAAAAATTAGAGGGTTTGCTTAAAAAGATGTTTGTTCAGCAAGGTTACCTTCTACAACCAATTTCATGCATTGTTCCTGTCACTACTGCAGCGTGTTTCTGGTTCGATGAACTAGAAAAGGCGCTCAATAAAGATTCTTCTTATGAGGAGATTTTGGACAGAATTCATGCTCTCAAATTGGCTAACTCTTTCACCCTAGACGCCACTTTGCAATTGGCTAGATTAGCGGCGAAAAATTCTGGGTTTGCTATTGTGGCGCGCAGAGCGCTTTGGCTAAAATCTTGGTCAGCGGATGCGTCTTCCAAGAACAAATTGCTTAACATTCCTTTCAAGGGGAAAACGCTGTTTGGCCCTGACTTGAAAGAGATTATTTCTGATATCACTGGGGGCAAGGGCCACGCCCTTCCTCAGGATAGGTCTTTCAAGGCCAAAAATAAACCTAATTTTCGTCCCTTTCGCAGAAACGGACCAGCCCCAAGTGCTACGTCCTCTAAGCAAGAGGGTAATACTTCTCAAGCCAAGCCAGCCTGGAGGCCAATGCAAGGCTGGAACAAAGGAAAGCAGGCCAAGAAACCTGCCACTGCTACCAAGACAGCATGAGATGTTGGCCCCCGATCCGGGACCGGATCTGGTGGGGGGCAGACTCTCTCTCTTCGCTCAGGCTTGGGCAAGAGATGTTCTGGATCCTTGGGCACTAGAAATAGTCTCCCAAGGTTATCTTCTGGAATTCAAGGGGCTTCCCCCAAGGGGGAGGTTCCACAGGTCTCAATTGTCTTCAGACCATATAAAAAAACAGGCATTCTTACATTGTGTAGAAGACCTGTTAAAAATGGGAGTGATTCATCCTGTTCCATTAGGAGAACAAGGGATGGGGTTCTACTCCAATCTGTTCGTAGTTCCCAAAAAAGAGGGAACATTCAGACCAATCTTAGATCTCAAGATCCTAAACAAGTTTCTCAAGGTTCCATCGTTCAAAATGGAAACCATTCGAACAATTCTTCCTTCCATCCAGGAAGGTCAATTCATGACCACGGTGGATTTAAAGGATGCGTATCTACATATTCCTATCCACAAGGAACATCATCGGTTCCTAAGGTTCGCATTTCTGGACAAGCATTTCCAGTTTGTGGCACTTCCGTTCGGATTAGCCACTGCTCCAAGAATTTTCACAAAGGTACTAGGGTCCCTTCTAGCGGTGCTAAGACCAAGGGGCATTGCAGTAGTACCTTACTTGGACGACATTCTGATTCAAGCGTCGTCCCTTCCACAAGCAAAGGCTCACACGGACATTGTCCTGGCCTTTCTCAGATCTCACTGGTGGAAAGTGAACGTAGAAAAAAGTTCTCTATCTCCGTCAACAAGGGTTCCCTTCTTGGGAACAATAATAGACTCCTTAGAAATGAGGATTTTTCTGACAGAGGCCAGAAAATCAAAACTTCTAAACTCTTGTCAAGTACTTCATTCTGTTCCTCTTCCTTCCATAGCGCAGTGCATGGAAGTAATAGGTTTGATGGTAGCGGCAATGGACATAGTTCCTTTTGCGCGAATTCATCTAAGACCATTACAACTGTGCATGCTCAGTCAGTGGAATGGGGATTATACAGACTTGTCTCCGACGATACAAGTAGATCAGAGGACCAGAGATTCACTCCGTTGGTGGCTGTCCCTGGACAACCTGTCACAGGGGATGAGCTTCCTCAGACCAGAGTGGGTCATTGTCACGACCGACGCCAGTCTGGTGGGCTGGGGCGCGGTCTGGGGACCCCTGAAAGCTCAGGGTCTTTGGTCTCGGGAAGAATCTCTTCTCCCGATAAATATTCTGGAACTGAGAGCGATATTCAATGCTCTCAAGGCTTGGCCTCAGCTAGCAAAGGCCAAATTCATACGGTTTCAATCAGACAACATGACGACTGTTGCGTACATCAACCATCAGGGGGGAACAAGGAGTTCCCTGGCGTTGGAAGAAGTGACCAAAATCATTCAATGGGCGGAGACTCACTCCTGCCACTTGTCTGCAATCCACATCCCAGGAGTGGAAAATTGGGAAGCGGATTTTCTGAGTCGTCAGACATTTCATCCGGGGGAGTGGGAACTCCATCCGGAAATCTTTGCCCAAATTACTCAGTTGTGGGGCATTCCAGACATGGATCTGATGGCCTCTCGTCAGAACTTCAAGGTTCCTTGCTACGGGTCCAGATCCAGGGATCCCAAGGCGACTCTAGTAGATGCACTAGTAGCACCTTGGACCTTCAAACTAGCTTATGTATTCCCGCCGTTTCCTCTCATCCCCAGGCTGGTAGCCAGGATCAATGAGGAGAGGGCATCGGTGATCTTGATAGCTCCTGCGTGGCCACGCAGGACTTGGTATGCAGACCTGGTGAATATGTCATCGGCTCCACCATGGAAGCTACCTTTGAGACGGGACCTTCTTGTTCAAGGTCCGTTCGAACATCCGAATCTGGTCTCACTCCAACTGACTGCCTGGAGATTGAACGCTTGATCTTATCAAAGCGAGGGTTCTCAGATTCTGTCATTGATACTCTTGTTCAGGCCAGAAAGCCTGTAACTAGAAAAATCTACCACAAAATATGGAAAAAATATATCTGTTGGTGTGAATCTAAAGGATTCCCTTGGGACAAGATAAAAATTCCTAAGATTCTTTCCTTTCTGCAGGAAGGTTTGGATAAAGGATTATCTGCGAGTTCTCTAAAGGGACAGATTTCTGCTTTATCTGTCTTACTACACAAACGACTGGCAGCTGTGCCAGATGTTCAAGCATTTGTTCAGGCTCTGGTCAGGATCAAGCCTGTTTACAGACCTTTGACTCCTCCCTGGAGTCTAAATCTAGTTCTTTCAGTTCTTCAAGGGGTTCCGTTTGAACCTCTACATTCCATAGATATTAAGTTATTATCTTGGAAAGTTTTGTTTTTGGTTGCTATTTCTTCTGCTAGAAGAGTTTCAGAGTTATCTGCTCTGCAGTGTACTCCGCCCTATCTGGTGTTCCATTCAGATAAGGTTGTTTTGCGTACTAAGCCTGGTTTTCTTCCAAAGGTTGTTTCCAACAAGAATATTAACCAGGAGATAGTTGTACCTTCTTTGTGTCCGAAACCAGTTTCAAAGAAGGAACGTTTGCTACACAACTTAGATGTAGTCCGTGCTCTAAAGTTCTACTTAGAAGCTACAAAAGATTTCAGACAAACATCTTCTCTGTTTGTCGTTTATTCTGGTAAAAGGAGAGGTCAAAAAGCAACTTCTACCTCTCTTTCCTTTTGGCTTAAAAGCATCATCCGATTGGCTTACGAGACTGCCGGACGGCAGCCTCCTGAAAGAATCACAGCTCACTCCACTAGGGCTGTGGCTTCCACATGGGCCTTCAAGAACGAGGCTTCTGTTGACCAGATATGTAAGGCAGCGACTTGGTCTTCACTGCACACTTTTGCCAAATTTTACAAATTTGATACTTTTGCTTCTTCGGAGGCTATTTTTGGGAGAAAGGTTTTGCAAGCCGTGGTGCCTTCCGTTTAGGTAACCTGATTTGCTCCCTCCCTTCATCCGTGTCCTAAAGCTTTGGTATTGGTTCCCACAAGTAAGGATGACGCCGTGGACCGGACACACCAATGTTGGAGAAAACAGAATTTATGCTTACCTGATAAATTACTTTCTCCAACGGTGTGTCCGGTCCACGGCCCGCCCTGGTTTTTTAATCAGGTCTGATGAATTATTTTCTCTAACTACAGTCACCACGGTACCATATGGTTTCTCCTATAATTTTCCTCCTGTCCGTCGGTCGAATGACTGGGGTGGGCGGAGCCTAGGAGGGACTATATGGCCAGCTTTTGCTGGGACTCTTTGCCATTTCCTGTTGGGGAAGAGATATTCCCACAAGTAAGGATGACGCCGTGGACCGGACACACCGTTGGAGAAAGTAATTTATCAGGTAAGCATAAATTCTGTTTTTTCTACTATAACATAACTTAGAGGTCAAATTGTGTGCGCCACTTGAAGAAAAAAAATTCAAGTGTCTAGTGGATACAACATTCTTAAAGAGCTGTTTAAAAATTCAAAATATATTTACTTTTAAGGACAATATTAAAACATTCAAAAAGTACAATCTTAAAAAATTTGAGCAATTAATCAAAACGTTTAATAAAAATCCTACTCTTTGTTTTATGAAGAGCTCTCCACATACAAAGTCCAAATGATAATTTCCAATATATATATATATATATATATATATGGTATATATATATATGGTATATATATATATATATATATATATATATATATATATATATATATATATATATATATATATATATATTCTTTGTCCCAAATATAAAAATGTCAATATACGAATTGGTATTTTCCTTTGAACATCTTGTACAAAGTAGAAACATCCAGTCTACAGGTTACCCTTTCAATTGGTCTTAACCATATTATTGAAAGCGCTTCCTAGCAGACAAGTTTAACCAAGCATAGTTTTACTCAAATGCATGTGATTTGTTTTCTCCTTATTCATATCATCTACTCTAGAAACTGCAAAAATCAACTTGATCTGGCTTGAGCCTTCAATGTTAAAGGAGCAGTAAATACAGTAGATTTGCATAATCAGCAAATGTATGATAAAAAGACAATGCAATAGCATTTAGGCCCTAATATTCAAAGCTTGGAGAGAAAATACAATTCAGACTTAACAGCAGCTGAATTTACTGAATATTCACAAGATATAAAGGGTTGTATCCCAAAGAGTTTCATTACTTTCTATGGAAGGCATCTCTTATCTCTGGGATTTCCACATTCCTCCTCTTTTCTTAGAAAATTCAGTGCAAAGCCTGCTCTATAATCAGAATTAGTAAAATCGCAATCCTAAATACACTGCTTTATACAAAATAAAATACAAAATAGATAGTGCAAAGTTTACATGTAATAAAATTTTGTGTAAAGTGATATAAAATAGAAAGCACTGCTGCAAGTGTAAATGCAGCAGAACTGTCATGTCATGGAGTGATATATTGCACTGGACCTGTCTCCACATACAGAAATGCAGGGAACGCCTCTTGGAGAACTAAAGAAAATGTTACTAGGGATCTCAGTGTTGAAGGATAATTTTAGAATATCTCACCTGGGCAGAGAGGTTTTGTATATCAGAGCCTTAGAGGCCCATTTATCAAGCTCCGAATGGAGCTTGAGGGCCCGTGTTTCTGGCGAGTCTTCAGACTCGCCGGAAACAGCAGTTATGAAGCAGCAATCTAAAGACCGCTGCTCCATAACCCTGTCCGACTGCTCTGAGCAGGTGGACAGGAATCGCCACAATTCAACCCGATCTAGTACGATCGGGTTGATTGACACCTCTCTGCTGGCGGCCCATTGGCCGCAAGTCTGCAGGGGGCGGCGTTGCACCAGCAGCTCTTGTGAGCTGCTGGTGCAAAGCTGAATACGGATAGCGTATTGCTCTCCTCATTCAGCGATGTCTGTCGGGCCTAATTCGCACTGTCAGATCAGGTCCGACAGATATTTGATAATTCGGCCTCTTAGCCTGAACTTCAAATGTGTAGTAGATTTTTTTTTCTGACAAATTTTAAAGTTATGTTTATTTCCACTTTTCCTATATCATGTGACAGCCATGTGACAAATGCATATACGTATATTCTGTGAATTCTTGCACATGCTAAGTAAGAGCTTGTGACTCAAAAAGTGTAAATATAAAAAGACTGTGCACATTTTTTATCTGAATCATGAAAGTTACATTTTGACTTGAGTGTCCTTTTAAATACACCTAGCTCCACAATTAAGCTCCACAATCTTTGGCATGTAGAAAACGTTCTGGTGGAGTTCTGACTCTGAGGGAGTACGGTGTCCTTTAAGGACCACAATTCAGAATATTGGCAATGCATTTCAGCTCCATACTGAGCCTTTGTCAAGCCTATTGGGCAAAGTATTACACTGGTGTCTTTAGAAAGCAAACTGGTCTTATTCTTATGTCCTCTTAGCTGGAAATACCTTCCATTTCTCCATTAGACAATACAAAAGCATTCTAATTGATTACTAAAAATCTACATTATTTTAACAATCTCATAAAGATGTATTTAAAAATCTCAAGGTTACATCCAGATAACCAAGAAAATATTGTGTAACATATATGGCTCATATAAAATAATACACCTTAAACAAGTTTGAAAATGTATTAATTCAAATGGTTAACATATCTAAAAACAGATATATTGTATCTTCAGACTCTTATAAACATAATAAATCTAGTTCCAAACCATTGGGGCTCATTGTATCTAATGCAAAAATCAATTTGCTCTCTAACTTCAACAATTGTCTATGTATATCACCACTCCAATTATTACGGTGTTTTGCTATTCCAGTATAAATAACATTTTATAAATTACAATTATTACATCTCAAAAAATGCGTTGGCATTGATAATTTACTGATAATTCCTGATTCCTCCCCTCCCATGCATTTCAATGGACAAGATGTGTTCCCTTATTCTTTCCGACTTGCCTATGTACTGATACCCACATTTGCACTCTATACCTAATAATGTCTTCTATGTTATAGATTTTCTATACATCTTGGAGTATCTACAAGCTTTACATGCGAAGGAAGGGAAAAAAACTTTTAGAGTATTACCAAATAAATCTTTTTCTTGGGGTCCATTCTTCATTACTGTTGGTGCTATTCTATTCTTATAGACCACTTTTGATCTGTCTGTTATTCTATTAAAAGTGTTAATATAGTCATTGCACAAACATGTCCAATGTATCCATCATGCCTAGATACAAATAGCATTTAGATGATTTAGCAGTGATGCGGATGGAATCAGATTGTAATTGGTTTTGTACTCACAATTGCATGATCCCATTTGAAAGGCTGGTTATGAAGACTCCTGTACTAATAGTGATAATCATGACAGTGCGAGTGTGACTTAGAAACAAACATTTAAGTGATGGTAAATTTGAGCGTTTAAAAAAACTATATGATTTACCATCACTAAAAATATTTCACTAAGCATTTCTTAAAAAAAGGGTGCTAAACGTAGTCTGTCTATGCTGCGGCAGCTCGCTAAAGTCAGAGCCTACGAATGCCCACGGCACAGCGCTCTTCTACGAATGAGGTGACGTTTTCACCTCTAAACCAATAGCCGTGCTGGCATACAGAACAATGTCAGATGACAAGCACAGCTATTGGTTTAGAAATGGAAACGTCACATCATTGAGAGAAGAGCTCTGTGCTGTGGGCGGCCGGAGGCTCTGACTTCATGCAGATCCTCTTAGCTGTACATGATATCACATACTCAGTATATATATATATATATATATATATATATATACACACACACGTGTGTGTGATAAAAGAGGTAATGCAACATTCTAAATCAAATATGCTGCCCAAATCCACTTATTGGGGTATGAATACTCCCTAATTTATACTAACCCAATAAAACAAGAAAATGGAAAAGAAAGCAAGAAGTGTGAAAAAGCTCAGTATAGTATTGAGAATATGCAAGATAAAGTACAAAATGCAGGTAAATCTAGTGAAACATATAAAACGAACTAATATCTGTTGAATATCTGTGAGACCAGCAGTCATTAAAATAGAGAATGGGTGCGCAGAGCTGAATTTGTTGGCTGCCGGAGTTTTTATATTGCCACATTGCGAGTCAGGACGTAGGGAAGTACCTGCGGGTATTACATATGACATCCAGAACGAAAGCCTTATCTCCAACTACAAGCAACTTGGAGGAAGGTGTCTGAGGCAGACTTTCCTTACACTGTGCAGCCCTTACCTCATATCGATTGAGGTTTTGGAGTGTAAGTAGATACCCGAAAGGGACCCAGATCTCTTCCTGCCATCACATTGATTCATGATGAATTTTATGATAATTTATTATTTTTTGAGACTTTATTTCTTTTTTAATGACTGCTGTTCTCACGGCCACTATTTAAATTACCTAGTGTTTGCCATTAGTGTATCTGTATGAGATTGTATCATATCTTAAACAGATATTAGTTAGTTTTATATGTTTCACTAAATTTACCTGCATTTTGTAGTGTACCATTGTACTTTATCTCGAATATTCTCTATACTATACTGCGCCTATTCACACGTCTTGCTTTCTTTTATATATATTTATATATATATATATATATATATATATATATACACTGTATATATATATATATATATATATGTGTATATATATATATATATACTGTATATACATATTTTATATATATATATATATATATATATATAAATTGTGTGTTTATTTATCTAGGAGAAATCATATTGCCTTTAATGAGTAATACATATTTATTAAACTAACAGCTGATTAGTATGTAAAACGTAAAGAGCTTTTGAAAATTATCTTAAAGTGACCTTTGAAAAAAGAAATCTTTCAAAGGTCACTTTAAGATATTTTGTGTTTTAAAAAATACTCCACACCTTATGTTTGAAGAATTTGTAGTTATTTGTCTATATCTATTACACACTTCAACCACCATGTAATGAGGTTCAGCGTTTCCAACCAAAACTAATATCTATCATCAGACCACTAGATGGAGACAGTTACTTTTGTACACTTTTTGCTTATCTTTAAAAGATATATGTTATCTGGCAGTGTATGTCATTCACTTTCTAGTGGCTGAATTGTTTATATGTAGTTTTCATTCCGAGTAACGATTACTGTTTTGTCTGACTTAAATAGTTTAGGAGTATTTGTATTACTAATTACTATACAGAATATAAATAATGATAATGTATTTTTATTTTTTAAGTATGCATGGAAATTGCAGTTTATACAGCATACTATTTCAAATATTGAGACAGAGCCTATAACATGAATTTTAAGATTGGAAGCATGATGCGATTTTTTTTTTTAATAATTTTTCTTTAATCTTCTTTACTGTGAATTTCATTTTTATGGTATCTAGGGTTACCGTGCAGCCAGTATTTTACTGATATGGCCGGTATTTTTAAAGTAAATATCAAGTTTGATGAATCGGTGCCCGGTTTTTAAAAACCCTATTAAAAACAGGGACACTTTCATTCATCAAACTTTACATTTCACTCGTCTTGTTAAAATAGTTAACTTTTAATCTTGAAAGCCGCTCCAGCGCTTCCCCCGCCTGTCGCAAGCCTCTTCATATGTCAAAAATGACGAATCCAGCTTCCTCCAATCACGGCGTTGCCTCAGGCAATGATTCCCCTGGGGGGGGAGGGGGGGCGAGCCGTGATTGGAGGATGCCGTATTCGTCATTGCTGATGTATGAAGTGACAAGTGTCAGGAGGGGGAAGCGCTGGAGCGGCTTTCAAGATTAAAAGGTAAGTATTTTAACAAAACAAGTGAAATGTAAAGTTTGATGAATGAAAGTGCCCCTGTTTTTAATAGGGTTTTTAAAAACCGGGCACTGATTCATCAAACTTGACATTCACTTTAAGGTTTAGGTCAAAGTTGAAAATAAAGATTAAGGGCCAGATTACAAGTGAACTATCATAAAAGCGATATTTGCGCTCCACTGTGTAATACCAGCGCACTCTAATATGTGCTGGTATTACAAGTTCACAGCAACGCAAACGCAACCTCACGTTCGTATTGCTGGGAAGCATTGTGTTCACAAGAGCACACTTCCATAGGCTCCTATGAGAGCCTCGTTCTGATGCCGTCAGACGAGGCATCATAACTTCTGTTTCCGGCGAGCCTGAAGGCTTGTCGGAAACAAGGGGCATCAAGCTCCATACAGAGCTTGATAAATCGACCCCAATATCTCATGTATTTTACGCAATATTTACATGTCATAATACAGCTTATACATGCAACCTAAAGGTAGCTTTATATAATTTTAATACTTTTGTATGCATAGTGCTCTCAGAAAGATAGTACAGGGCTTTAATCAGAAAGGTAATATGTTTGCAATTTTAAATGAATATATAGTAATTTTTATATTTTTATTTTTAAAAAATATTATTATTTTGGAATTCCAGATTCGGGATTTGTACCTGTATAGTGCAAAATGTCTCCGTTTTAAAGTTAGAGCTTTGAAACTCAAGACTGGCCTGAAAGTCAATTCTTTATTTAGAACAATAAAACATGCTTGAAAAGAACCCCTGAATCTGTTCCCCCAAGGGGACTGGAGTAATCAACCAATGACTTCTAGGTCTTTTATACATATGAAGAAAACTCTGGCCTTTAAATTATCTTTTGGAACATGAGAGAGGAGGAATCTTCCTGAAGGAGAACAAGACCAAAAGCCTATACGGTGCCCTTAGGAAATTATGTTCAGTACTGAAAGCCTTTAAACTCCAAGCCTTTAAACTAAGTGGGTTGGGGCCGCACCTTTATGCTGATTTGGAAGAAGGGACAAGCCATGTGGGCTTGGAAATGTCTTTCATCTGAGACACCAAAGAGTAGGATCTTTGCATCTTGGAATGACAAAAGGAGTGAAATCATCTAGCTGACTTAACCATGTCCTTAGCTTTTTATTTCTTGTGACAGGAAAGCTCCTTTACCTTCAGTGACAGTAGAAATTCTGTGCAGGTGCAGGTCTAGCTAATTGCATCAGGTATATCCAGGTCCAGTGAGATGATGATGTCCAAATCAAGGTATGGTACACACTCATATAGTGGATAAACACTATTGTAACATAGAATGCTTTGGACTGCTGAGAGGGTGAGAACCATAAAGTAAGTGGTGCTGTGCTGGGCCGTGTGGTGTTGTGTTTCTTCACTATAGGAGCGTGTACCATACCTTGATTTGGACACCATCATCCCACTGGACCTGGATATACTTGATGCAGTTAGCTGGATAACTGTGAAGTTCCAGTCTGCTGTGTGAGTTGAATATCACTTATAATTTTCCCTGAGTTGAGACTATACTAGGCCATTTGGCGCCTTTGTGTTTTTGATTCTTTTGAAGGGATTAAAGCTTTATTGTGTGGGTGGAAGACTGAACTTTAATCCCACATGTGATGGCTCGTTGACGCTAACAATCTTATGAATCTTATCTAATATTTGTACAAATTCTGACCTGACAAATGACTTTCTTCTATCATATTGAAAATCCACTGATCATTTACAATAAACTCCATAAATAATGGGCTAGAGCAAAAAGACTGCATCCTGTTTATATGCCCTTTGCTGTTTATTTCTTCTTTTAGTTTCTTTATTTCACTCCCAAAGCAGGAAGCTTGCAACAATCTTGGATTACTTTCCAATATCTAATATATATATATCGCAAACGAACAAAGTAACGAAATAATGAAAAACAAGGCTTTGAAAAGGGCATTTACAATTTTATGGCAAAATAAACGTTAAAGAAAATAAAACAAAAAGATTAAAGTTAAAACGTATATAAACACACTGTTTAAGCCTCTTAACTGCCAGAGAGGGTTGCACATGCTATAGGCCTCTCAAGCAGTCAAGGAATTAAACAGTTTGTTTTATCAGACTAAAGCAAAGTGAAAGCACAAACTATATTATGACTTATAAGCAGGGCATGGAGGTGAGAGGACCGTTATCTCTCTTCTTTTATTGTGTATACATAAAGTCTGCTGAAAAGCACACTCTTCACTGACTCCTCTGCAGTTGTAAAAGACTCCCCGCCCCGCAGGAACCAGAGATCAGTGAACTGTAAAAGCTCTCTGAAAGGGGCGGGTGGCACAGATTATAGTTCCCTTCTGTTACCCCACGCGGAGAACTGCTAAAAAGAATGGTGTTTTCTTTTCTCCACTTTCCATGGATAAAAGGGAAGTGGGTGCTACTGTATGGGAATTATTTAAAGACAGAATTCTGTTTAAAACACTGACATTTAAATGTCCGTTTTTTTTTCTCTATAAATTTCACCCGGCAGCTGGCTGTAAAACTGGACTATCTCGTCAAATATTGGACACCTGGCAACCCTATCTATGGATCCAATATAAGTTTACAATAGTTACAGTGCTATGGGCCCCACATCTGAAGTCCCTAATGTAAATAGATCAGGGCCAGCCTGATTATGGAACCAAGTGAGTACAACAGATAGAAATAGACTCTATAGAAGTGATTCATATATAGAGAGAGAGAAAGATGCAGAGCGTGTCTCTCTGTTTTCTTTTCATATGCAAATTGCTCTTGGGTCTTCGTAAGAGTAAAAGGGGAAACCAGACCTGGACTCCTTATGCACATGCCCTAGAGAGATTCAGCAGCACCTCACTGACGAGGCCCAAAGAGACCGAAACATACGTCTGGGGTTTGTTGTTTTCTATTGTTGAGAGGAGAATTTCCTCAGATTTTGGGGCTGGACCGTCATTGGGCAGGATCAGACTGATATGCTACAGGATATTGCATCTGTGTGAAAGGCATAGTGTGCTAAAAGAGACTGCACCCTAAGTGTCAATGGCTTTATGAACAAGCACGGAAGTCTCTAGCTTTTGTTCTGTCTCAGTTGAGTGTGTCTATTTTTTTTTTAAAATCCTTATAAGTGCAATGCAATCTTAGTAGCCGTGACTATTACCCTACACCTGCCTAGCCTTTTATTTTTGCTAATATCAGTTTTATTGAGTTTGTTTTCAAATTGATTTGCCTTAGATATTATTATGAATCACTGTTCTAATAACAAGTACAATAAAAAAATAATTCTTATGTAAAATTCTCTTTAAAGGATTTGTCTATTGTCTGTTTCTTTTGACACCATTTAAATATATTTATTTACTGACAAGAAGTTTTGCTTTTTTAAAGCTAATTTTTCCCAGCAATTATCTGTCAAACATCCTTTTCAACATGATGGGGGTCACCTTTATTTGTTTCCTTTTTGTGATTGTTGAGCAAACTTTTCCAAACACATATTGTCAACACTGTGTGTATATATAATGTAAACTTGTAAAAAAATTGTTTGTTTATTATTTGATTATAGCTTGTAGATTCTGATGACAGACAATAAAAAGGTATTGCTACTCTTGTTTCCTAGTTATTTATCTATTTTATGAAGTCCCTGAAGTCACATTTGCCATGATAATTCGAGTGTAAAAATTATGCCATTTAAAATACAAAGTTAGTGTCAGAAACATTTTTTTGAAATGTTGCTAATTGTTTTGTGTGTTTCCTCTCATAGTCTCATTTGATTTCTATTTATTACATGGTCCTTTATTTTATATATCTTTATCAATGATATGTATAATGACAAATATCTTATAAATATACAAGGATATTACTATAGACTTGTCACCAGTCTTCATATTTTCTACTTGAGATAATACAAATTGCATGTGCCATTCATTTTCAAAATGAAAATGTTCTGAGTGACCCAAAGAGCTTTTACAATTTCATATCACATTCATCCCAGGTAGGGTTGCCACATCCGGCATGTTTTCCTGGACACTTATGAGTTATAGATGCTGCAGGGTATGCAGGGGGGAATATGAATTGAACCCCTGGACATCACATGAATAGTGACACTGATCAGCACTATTCATGTTACTCCCTGCATACCCTGCAGCATGTGTAACTCATAAGTGTCCAGGAAAACATGGCTGAGGTGGCAATCCTTATCCCAGGTGATGAGCTTCTTTCATATTTGACTTAAAGGTTGTGACCTATAGTGCCTTCCAAATATGTACTTTAAAAAAAAAAAAAGTAATATATATTTTAAGGGATTAGTGATCAAAAGACAAACAAAAGAGGTGCTGCATGCTCATAAAATAAAAATTACAAATTTATTTTAAAGGTTAAAATTGCAAATGGGAAAAAAGGTAACAAAAAGGAGTGAGCAGGTATAAGCAAGACAAGCTTACGCGTTTCAACTTAGCTCCGTATTCATAGCCATAATGTCAACTTTACTCGGCTCTCATTTAAATACTTAAAACTAATTTAATTGGATAGAAACTTTCACACCTACTTCTCACACATTTCTTTAAATTACATTGGCTGAGAACAGCGAGACAGGTGAGCCAATGATAATGCACAGATCATAGAGGATTGAGAAAATCGTTTACAATGAATTGCAACATTATATCTACATTAGACATCATCAAATTAGTTTTTCAAAATACGACCATCTGTCAAATAATTTTTGGGTATGTAAAATATAGATTACAATACAAAAAGCAGAACAAAATATATTCAATTACGTACACTGAATTTGAAAAGAAAAGAAAAAGTATCTAAGCTATACACCCATGTCCTAACATCATAAGTACACTTATATACTTACCTATACTTTCTTACAAGCAGACACGTAAATATGGGGCAATAATGAGCCACTGATATTCGGAAAGTAAATAGTAATCCAAAGAAAGAGTTAAATGCAAATATTAAAGGCAACCGCAAAATATAACAAAAATAGGCATATCTTGTGTGAATCTTGTAAATCTATTTAAGGAAACAATTGCTAATTACAATAAAAGGAAAAAAGACTCTAGAATAAAAGCAACAGCAAATAAACAAATTAAAAGGAAAAGGCTGATATTTCCTTAGTCCCAATAATTGATTATGTCATATTTAGAATTTAGGACAAATGGCAAACGTGTTTTCAGTTTCAAGATCCAAAAAAGCTCACGTTTAGCCAAAAGATGGTCTTTAGTACCACCTCTTTTGGGAACTTCAATTTTCTCAATGGCACACTACTTGAAAGAATCAAGTCTGCCATTGTGAAAACGGGCAAAATGTTGGACCAAGGGAGTGGTAGATTTATTTATCGATATAATTGAAAAATGTTCCCTCATGCGAGATTTTATGTCCCTACTGGTCAAGCCTACGTATTGCACCTCACAAATATCACAAGTGATAAATCACGTAGGATGATGTGCAATGAGTGAGGCACGCATTGATCTTAAATGTCTCTCTAGTAACTGTAGATTTAAAATGTGTAGTAACATCTACATGTTCACATGGCTTGCACCTTGTGTGGCCACATTTAAACATTCCTAAGTGAGTAAGCCATGAACTTTGTGATCTGTGTGTATTGTGTAGTTTGGATGGAGATAGTTCTGAGCCTATGGTTTTATATTTTCTATAGGAACAATTTAGGCCTCACTCAATCACTTCAGCTAAACCATCATCCGCGGATAGCAAAGAAAAATGTTTGCAGACTATTTGACATATTTTGTAATACTGGGCACTAAAGTTGGTGACAAATGTTATCCCTCTCTCTCTTCCATTTGTTCTATTTGTTGAGTGTGTGCTTTGTCTGAGTAGAGCATGCCTAGGAACCATCTGAACCTCCCTCTTGGCTCTATTTATATCTCTACGAGAATAGTTTCTAGCACTAAGTCTATCTTCCAAAGCTTGTGCTTCTTGGATGAACTTATCCTCCTCTAAGAGTAAGATCCAAAAAATTGATTGAGGAAGACTTGTATTCAGAGGTGAACGACAGGCCCACATCATTGTCATTAAGCCAGTAAAAACTAATCTGCTTCTGTTTGAGAACCTGACCAAATAAAGATCAGGTCATCTATAAATCGTTTATATAACCTGATCTTGGTTCTGAAAGGATTATCATTGCTAAAGACGCGTCACTGCTCCCACCAACCTAAAAAAAAGTTGGCGTAAGTTGGAGCGAACTTAGCTCCCATGTCCGTGCTGCGTCTCTGCAATCTTGCTGCTCCATCTTACGCCAACCTTTTTTTAGGTTGGTGGGAGCTGTTCCGCGTCTTTATCAATGATAATCCTTTCAGAACCAAGATCAGGTTATATAAACAATAAAAACCTTCTATTGAAAATTAAATTGATTTGATTATATAGCTGCTAATTTTTTCTCCCCAAAACTGTCTTCAGCATTATACCCTCATAGGACCCAATCCCATCTTTATATTGCCTCTAATAAGGTATTGGAACTTTTGAAAGGTAAAATAATTTGATGTTGAGTTCCAATTTTTTTGTGCTTTAATGTATTATTCCTATTTTCGTAAAATGTCTTGATACTTCATTCTACATTCTTATTTATATCAAAGTGTTCTATAATCATTTAAATTTTGCACTTTATTAATATGTTATTTTAGCTTAAAGGGACACAAACCCCCAATTTTTTATTTCATGATTTAGATAGAGCATGCAATTTTAGGCAACTTTCTAATTTACTCCTATTATACATTTTTCTTTGTTCTTTTGCTCTCTTTATTTGAAAAAGCAGCAATGTAAGCTTAGGAGCCGGTCCATTTTTGGTTCAGCACCTGGGTAGCGTCTGTTGATAGGTGGCTAAATGGGTTTTGTACAAAATTTCTTATCAATTTTTTCTATTTGGCTATATCACTTGGTGTACTATATGAGAGTTGACTTAAAGGGACAGTAAAATAAAAATTAAACTTCAGAGAATATAAAGGAACAGAAGCGCCACATGGCCTAGCACTGTATATACTCTTGTGAGATAATGTATAAGAAGTTTACACTCAGATTAAACTTAGATTAAGCCTGATGAAACAGTCACCGGTTGACTGAGAAACACGTTGCTTGTTTTTATACTTGTTTTAATAAAGTAAGTTTTGCACTTCTTGCCTTTATACCATTTATTCTGCTGCACACCTGACTTTTGGTGGATTATCTGCTGGGATATCGTATCCTGCTATTTTGGAGTTCGAGCCACACCAGAGTTCAGTCTTCTGGGTGACTGTTAGATTTCAGCCTGCTCAACTTGCACCAAGATGGGGCCTTCACTAAATGTGAGTGCAAACTTCTTATACATTATCTCACAAGAGTATATATAGGGCTAGGCCATATGGCGATTCTGTTTCTTTATATACTCTGCAGATTGCTGATCTTGGCCTTGGATCCAAACACAGACAGCTGCCTTTGCCTGGATTCAATATACATCACTGGGTTCTACTTCCAATACCCTCCCTTTTTTGATATAGGGGACTTGAACATTTTCTTTATATCTACTAATTTTTTATTTTTTGCAAAGGTTTTTTGCTTCAGATATATTGCAATATTGTATATTATATATATATATATATATATATATATATATATATATATATATATATATATATATATATATATATATATACATAGTAGTTCCATTTTATACATATTACCTTACACATTTTATTTGTTGCCCAAGGGTGCCCCCTATATATATATTTCTTCTAAAAATTAAACTTTCCTGATTCAGATAGAACATGCAGTTTTAAACAACTTTCCAATTTACTTTTATCATCAAATTTGCTTTGTTATCTTGATATTCTTTGTTGAAGGCTAAACATAGGTACACTGAAAGGCTGATTTCTAAGCCCTTGAAAAGAGCCTCTTATCTCAGTGCATTTTAATTAGCTTTTCAAAGCTAGACAGTGCTAGTTCATGTGTGCCATATAGATAACATTGTGCTCACCGCCATGGAGTTATTTATGAGTAAGCACTAATTGTCTGAAATGCTCTTTTGTATAAAGCACTAAGATATGGGGGCAGTCTGCAGAGGCTTAGATACAAGGTAATCATAGAGGTAAAAAGTATATTAATATAACTGTGTTGGTTATGCAAAACTGGGGAATGGGTAATAAAGGGATTAGCTATCCCTTTAAAAAATAACAATTCTGGAGTAGACTGTCCCTTCAAGCGGAGGTGTGATTCCCGCCATGAGGCGTAAACAGTTGTTTCTCTTGTAAGGTGTATCCAGTCCACGGATCATCCATTACTTGTGGGATATTCTCATTCCCAACAGGAAGTTGCAAGAGGACAACCACAGCAGAGCTGTAATATAGCTCCTCCCCTAACTGTCATAGCCAGTCATTCTCTTGCAACTCTCAACAAGCTAGGACGTTGTAGGAGAGAGTGGTTAAATATAGCTAGTTTATTTTCTTCAATCAAAAGTTTGTTATTTTTAAATAGTACCGGAGTTGTGCTATTTTATCTCAGGCAGTAAATAGAAGAAGAATCTGCTTGAGGTTTCTATGATCTTAGCAGGTTGTAACTAAGATCCATTGCTGTTCTCACATATGTCTGAGGGGATTACACAGATGAGGTAAAACGTCAGCGAGAGAATGGCGTGCAGTTTATTCTGCTATCAGGTATGTGCAGTTATATTTTTTTCTAGAGATGGAAAACGCTAGAAAATGCTGCTGATACCGGATTAATGTAAGTTAAGCCTGAATACAGTGATTTAATAACGACTGGTATTATGCTTACTCCCAGGGGTAATACCCTTATGATATTGCAATATAAAACGTTTGCTGGCATGTTTAATCGTTTGTATATATGCTTTGGTGATAAAACTTTATTGGGGCCTAGTTTTTTCCACATGGCTGGCTTAAATTTAAACTAGAAACAGTTTCCTGAGGCTTTCCACTGTTGTAGTATAAAAGTTACAGTTGGTGCAGTTAAAATTACAAACTGTGACATCCAGCTTCCCTCAAAGGCCCTCTGAATGCTATAGGACATCTCTAAAGGGCCCAAAGGCTTTCCAAAGTCATTTATTGGGGAAGGTAGGGCCACAGCTTGCTGTGGCAGTTGGTTGTGACTGTTAAAAAAAAGTCTATTTCGTTTTTTTGATCCGTTTTTTTGAACTAAGGGGTTAATCATCCATTTGCAAGTGGGTGCAATGCTCTGTTAGCCTATTATACACACTGTAAAAATTTCGTTTGATTTACTGCATTTTTTCACTGTTTTTCAAATTCTGACAATTTGTTTCTCTTAAAGGCACAGTACCGTTTTTTATATTTGCTTGTTAACTTGAATTAAAGTGTTTTCCAAGCTTGCTAGTCTCATTGCTAGTCTGTATAAACATGTCTGACATAGAAACTCCTTGTTTATTATGTTTAAAAGCCATGGTGGAACCCCCTCTTAGAATGTGTTCCAAATGTACTGATTTCATTTTATGCAATAAAGATCATTTTCTGTCTTTAAAATTTTTTATCACCAGAGGAATCTGACAAGGGGGAAGTTATGCCGACTAACTTTCCCCACGTGTTAGACCCTTTGACTCCCGCTTAAGGGACTCACGCTCAAATGGCGCCAAGTACATCTAGGGCGCCCATAGCGTTTACTTTACAAGACATGGCGGCAGTCATGGATAATACACTGTCAGCGGTATTAGCCAGACTACCTGAACTTAAAGGTAAGCGAGATAGCTCTGGGGTGAGACAAAATGCAGAGCATACTGACGCTTTAAGAACCATGTCTGATACTGCCTCACAATATGCAGAAGCTGAGGAAAGAGATCTTCAGTCAGTGGGTGATGTTAATGACTCAGGAAAGATACCTGATTCTAATATTTCTACATTTAAATTTAAGCTTGAACACCTCCGCGTGTTGCTTAGGGAGGTTTTAGCTGCTCTGAATGACTGTGATACCATTGCAGTGCCAGAGAAATTGTGTAGACTGGATAAATACTTTGCAGTGCCGGTGTGTACTGATGCTTTTCCAAATACCTAAAAGGTTTACAGAAATTATTAATAAGGAATGGGATAGACCAGGTGTGCCGTTCTCTTCCCCTCCTATTTTTAGAAAAATGTTTCCAATAGATGCCACCACACGCGACTTATGGCAGACAGTCCCTAAGGTGGAGGGAGCAGTTTCTACTCTAGTAAAGCATACTACTATCCCTGTCGAGGACAGTTGTGCTTTTTTTTTTTAGATCCAATGGATAAAAAATTAGAGGTTACCTTAAGAAAATATTTATTCAACAAGGTTTTATCCTACAGCCCCTTGCATGCATTGCCCCTGTCACTGCTGCTGTGGCGTACTGGTTTGAGTCTCTGGAAGAGGCTTTACAGGTAGCGACTCCATTGGATGACATACTTGGCAAACTTAGAGCACTTAAGCTAGCCAATTCTTTTATTCTGATGCCATTGTTCATTTGACTAAACTAACGGCTAAGAATTCTGGTTTTGCTATACAGGCGCGCAGAGCGCTATGGCTTAGATCATGGTCAGCTGACGTGACTTCAAAATCTAAGCTACTTAACATTCCCTTCAAGGGGCAGACCCTATTCGGGCCTGGTTTGAAGGAGATTATTGCTGATATCACTGGAGGAAAAGGTCATGCCCTTCCTCAGGACAGGTCCAAATCGAAACTTCAAGGCAGGTGCGGCATCAACTTCCTCTAATGCTAAACAAGAGGGAACTTTTGCTCAATCCAAGACGGTCTGGAGACCAATCCAGACCTGGAAAAAAAGTAAGCAGGCCAAAAAGCCTGCTGCTGCCTCTAAGACAGCATGAAGGAACGGCCCCCTATCCGGTAACGGATCTAGTAGGGGGCAGACTTTCACTCTTCGCCCAGGCGTGGGCAAGAGATGTTCAGGATCCCTGGGCGTTGGAAATTATATCCCAGGAATATCTCCTGGACTTCAAAGCTTCCCCCCCAAAAGGGAGATTTCACCTTTCACAATTATCTGCAAACCAGATAAAGAGAGAGGCATTCTTACACTGTGTACGAGACCTCCTAGTTATGGGAGTGATCCATCCAGTTCCAAAGGAGGAACAGGGACAGGGTTTTTACTCAAATCTGTTTGTGGTTCCCAAAAAAGAGGGAACCTTCAGACCAATTTTGGATCTAAAGAGCTTAAACAAATTCCTCAAAGTTCCATCATTCAAGATGGAAACTATTCGTACCATCCTACCAATGATCCAGGAGGGTCAATATATGACTACAGTGGATCTAAAGGATGCTTATCTTCACATTCCGATACACAAAGATCATCATCGGTTTCTCAGGTTTGCCTTTCTAGACAGGCATTACCAGTTTGTAGCTCTTCCCTTTGGATTAGCTACAGCCCCAAGAATCTTTACAAAGGTTCTAGGGTCGCTTCTGGCGGTCCTAAGGCCGCGGGGCATAGCAGTAGCCCCTTATTTAGATGACATCCTGATACAGGCGTCAAACTTCCAAATTGCCAAGTCTCATACGGACGTAGTACTGGCATTTCTGAGGTCGCATGGGTGGAAAGTGAACAAGGAAAAGAGTTCTCTATCCCCACTCACAAGAGTTTCCTTTCTAGGGACTCTGATAGATTCTGTAGAAATGAAAATTTACCTGACGGAGTCCAGGTTATCAAAGCTTCTAAATTCCTGCCGGGTTCTTCATTCCATTCCGCGCCCTTCGGTGGCTCAGTGTATGGAAGTAATCGGCTTAATGGTAGCGGCAATGGACATAGTGCCGTTTGCACGCTTACATCTCAGACCGTTGCAACTATGCATGCTCAGTCAGTTGAACGGGGATTACACAGATTTGTCCCCTCAACTGAATCTGGACCAAGAGACCAGGGATTCTCTTCTCTGGTAGCTATCTCGGGTCCATCTGTCCAAAGGTATGACCTTTCGCAGGCCAGATTGGACAATTGTAACAACAGATGCCAGCCTTCTAGGTTGGGGTGCAGTCTGGAATTCCCTGAAGGCTCAGGGATCATGGACTCAGGAGGAGTCTCTCCTTCCAATAAATATTCTGGAACTAAGAGCGATATTCAATGCTCTTCAGGCTTGGCCTCAGTTAGCAACTCTGAGGTACATCAGATTTCAGTCGGACAACATCACGACTGTAGCTTACATCAACCATCTAGGGGGAACAAGAAGTTCCCTAGCGATGTTAGAAGTTTCAAAAATAATTCGCTGGGCAGAGATTCACTCTTGCCACCTATCAGCTATCCATATCCCAGGTGTAGAGAACTGGGAGGCGGATTTTCTAAGTCGTCAGACTTTTCATCCGGGAGAGTGGGAACTCCATCCGGAGGTTTTTGCACAACTGATTCATCGTTGGGGCAAACCAGAACTGGATCTCATGGCATCTCGCCAGAACGCCAAGCTTCCGTGTTACGGATCCAGGTCCAGGGATCCCAAGGCGACACTGATAGATGCTCTAGCAGCGCCCTGGTCTTTCAACCTGGCTTATGTGTTTCCACCGTTTCCTCTGCTCCCTCGACTGATTGCCAAGATCAAGCAGGAGAGAGCATCGGTGATTCTGATAGCACCTGCGTGCCCACGCAGGACCTGGTATGCAGATCTAGTGGACATGTCATCCTTTTCACCATGGTCTCTGCCTCTGAGACAGGACCTTCTACTTCAGGGTCCTTTCAACCACCCAAATCTAATTTCTCTGAGGCTGACTGCCTGGAGATTGAACGCTTGATTTTATCAAAGCGTGGCTTCTCCGAGTCAGTTATTGATACCTTAATACAGGCACGAAAGCCTGTCACCAGGAAAATTTAACATAGGATATGGCGTAAATATCTTTATTGGTGTGAATCCAAGGGTTACTCATGGAGTAAGGTCAGGATTCCCAGGATATTATCTTTTCTCCAAGAAGGTTTGGAAAAAGGATTGTCAGCTAGTTCCTTAAAGGGACAGATTTCTGCTCTGTCTATTCTTTTGCACAAGCGTCTGGCAGATGTTCCAGACGTTCAGGCATTTTGTCAGGCTTTAGTTAGAATCAAGCCTGTGTTTAAACCTGTTGCTCCACCATGGAGCTTAAATTTGGTTCTTAAGGTTCTTCAAGGAGTTACGTTTGAACCTCTTCATTCCATAGATATCAAACTTTTTTCTTGGAAAGTTCTGTTTTTGGTAGCTATTTCCTCGGCTCGTAGAGTCTCTGAGCTATCTGCCTTATAATGTGATTCTCCTTATCTGATTTTTCATACGGATAAGGTAGTCCTGCGTACCAAACCTGGGTTCTTACCTAAGGTGGTATCTAACAAGAATATCAATCAAGAGATTGTTGTTCCATCCTTGTGTCCTAATCCTTCTTCGAAGAAGGAACGTCTATTACACAATCTGGACGTGGTCCGTGCTTTAAAATTTTACTTACAAGCTACTAAAGATTTTCGTCAAACATCTGCTTTGTTTGTTGTCTACTCTGGACAGAGGAGAGGTCAAAAGGCTTCGGCAACCTCTCTTTCTTTTTGGCTAAGAAGCATAATCCGCTTAGCCTATGAGACTGCTGGACAGCAGCCTCCTGAAAGGATTACAGCTCATTCCACTAGAGCTGTGGCTTTCCACTTGGGCCTTTAAAAATGAGGCTTCTGTTGAACAGATTTGCAAGGCGGCGACTTGGTCTTCGCTTCATACTTTTTCAAAATTTTACAAATTTGATACTTTTGCTTCTTCGGAGGCTATATTTGGGGGAGAGGTTTTACAGGCAGTGGTTCCTTCCATTTAAGTACCTGCCTTGTCCCTCCCTTCATCCGTGTACTTTAGCTTTGGTATTGGTATCCCACAAGTAATGGATGATCCGTGGACTGGATACACCTTACAAGAGAAAACACAATTTATGCTTACCTGATAAATTTATTTCTCTTGTGGTGTATCCAGTCCACGGCCCGCCCTGTCATTTTAAGGCAGGTAATTTTTAAATTTAAACTACAGTAACCACTACACCCTATGGTTCCTCCTTTCTCAGCTTGCTTTCGGTCGAATGACTGGCTATGACAGTTAGGGGAGGAGCTATATTACAGCTCTGCTGTGGTTGTCCTCTTGCAACTTCCTGTTGGGAATGAGAATATCCCACAAGTAATGGATGATCCGTGGACTGGATACACCACAAGAGAAATAAATTTATCAGGTAAGCATAAATTGTGTTTTTCTTTACATTTTCTGTATATTTTTGATGTTTACCTCAAAATTAATTAATTTATTCAATTTCTGTGCCAATTCTTCTAACGATGTTAAGGTCATTAGGGAGATGACAATTTAAATATTTTTAAAATTTTCTAGCAAATCCCATTTCCAATCCCATTCATGTAGATAAATGAATATCTCACAATAGCTTCTAATATTTTGAAAAGTAAAAAAGATTATTTTCACCTTTAAACTTATTTTATAAATTCATGAAATTCAAATTCCAAAATAATTTTTTGACCCATTTATTAAAGGTTATCATATCTCTTTTCTTTAAAAGTAATTGAATGTATTGTAATGCATACGATCAAGGAATAATTACCTTTTTCATTTTATTTTGCTTTTATTGTCAAAGTAAAATGTGACCATTTTCTAAAGTCCTCATGTAAACTCTTAAAGGGACAGTTTATCCCCCCCAAAAAATATCCCCTTTAATTTGTTACCTGCCTGAGTTTATTAAATTGTTTACAAGTAGCTTCTTTACCCTTATTTGGGAATTTGAAATAGCTGATTTATCCTGTCGTATGCCAATCTATACTGAATGTTTCTATACTTAAAGGACATTATACACTGATTTTTTCTTTGCATAAATGTTTTGTAGATGATCTATTTATATAGCACATAAAGTTGTTGTTGTTTTTTAAATGTATAGTTTTGCTTATTTTTAAATAACATTGCTCTGATTTTCAGACTTTTAACCAAGCCCCAAAGTTTTATGAGAATACCGTCAGATAACTACTCCAGCTTGCTCCTGTTTGTGTAAAGGGTCTTTTCATATGCAAAAGGGGGAGGGGGGAGTGTCTTATTTGCCACTTGCAGTGGGCTTTCCAGCTACCTTTTCAACAGAGCTAAACTGAGAGCTTCTAAGTAAGTTTTTAAACAGTTTTATACTGGATTTTTATATCAGTATCTGTGCATCTTATTCTTTATAGTAGTGTCTATTACATGCAGTTATATGAAAATGAGTGTATACTGTCCCTTTAAGTATAGGCTTGTGACAGGCTATGTAAACACAGCCAGCAGAAGAAATTACACTCCCACTGGGGTGTAAGCGAGATACGTAATAAAATGTTAATGTTCCATTGTTCTCTCTAAGAATTGGGATTTGGTTTACAGACATATATATATTAAAGGGATATGAAACCCATTTTTTTTTTCTTTCATGATTCAGACAGAGCATGCAATTTTAAGCAACTTTTTAATTTCTTCCTTTTACTTTAGGAGCCAGACAATTTTTGTTCAGCACCTGGGTAGCACTTGCTGATTGGTGGCTACATTACGTTCTTAAATTGTTTGCTTGCTTTTTCACTGTTTTTATTATCTTCTAGTTTTTATGTTCTTTTGTTATTTTGCTTTTTTGCAGACTTTTATGCCAACTCTTTGGCTAATTTGTTGGCCAATCTCTGATACCTAGTGATATAAACAATTATCGGAGGAATAGTTCACAAATTAAGGTTTGAATACACTGAGGATAATGTTTTGATTGTTATTTATTGTATGCCATATTATGTGCTGCATAGTCCGTATTTTTCCCCCTATAATTGTTTTCATAAGCCTCTTTAGTTGACCTTAGATATATACGTAAATAGGTCAGACACTTGAGAACCTAATGATCATCCTGTGATACGTAGATAAGCTCTGTTGCAGTATCATCATATTGCATAAACTATAGGGAATGGATAGTCGGCAAAGTATAAGTATACAGCTAGCGAGAGATGAAGTGTGTATCAGGTGTTAAAACGTAACATATAAGCAATAATAAACATAGATGGTAAGATAGTATCGAAGGCGCTATGATAGGCTGGTTGGATTCTAGATAATATGATTGGCCCATCGTCATGGTCAGTAGCATAGCCGTACAAGCTGTAGTAAACATTGCTGCAAGGGTTTCGCTATAACAGACCCGCCCACTGTTTTCCCAGGCCAGCAAAGGGGTCATGAACAGACAGTTTACTGTGAGTAGAACCGTTTTAGCTCACATACTGTTTTAATTAGTACGATCTGGTCAGATTAGTATTGACATTCTCATCCTGTAGCACGGCTAATGAGGGCAGCGAATGAAGTTGATAACCCTGGAATAATACAGGTAAATAATTGTTGGCACATAAAAGTCAGTTTAAAAGATAAGCTATTCTTGCACAATAACTTAGATAACAGCTTCTGGTTGGAACTAGAAGCTATAGTTGTTCACCCGTATGGAACAAGCTTAAGGTAATACAGATCGCTGTCTATACGCTAGTTGTTTGCTTATAATCAAATCTATTGCACATTCAAAATTAAAATTATTTACCCATTCTAGATAAGAATACACATTACTTAATGATTTAAAGTTATATACACTATGAATTTATGCTGATCGTCACATATATTGCATGTGTGTAAATTTGTTGTTGATTGTGTCTAGTGTTGCTATGGTAATGTTTTGGCGCCTTTTTGCTCACTGGGGGTGGGGTTATGACTATTTGTAATTCACTGTTAGTTGAGATTGTTTGTCTGAGGAAGGGGAGTGTCCCCCCGAAACGTCACATGGATTAAAGATCACTTAATTTATTTTATATATATAGAGCAAAGCTGTGCACTCTCACTCAGTCCAACAACTGCCAGGGTGCTAGTGAAATCAATAGATAAGTAAAAACCAAACTTGCACACTCTGGTCTTTTCAAAACAGTTTACTGTGAACAGTGATGTTTCGTAGACAAAGTATCCCCTTTACTGTTCACTATAAATTGTTTTGAAACTTGTTTGGTGTTAGTTTATTTTCCCCCACTTTGAAGTCTAAGGGGGAATATGTTAACTTGGTCGCAATATGCCAAGTTTTGCTTTTTGCTCACGTTGGGTTAGCGCTCATGCAAAAACTTTACACTTTCAACTTGTAATATGACGCTCAAAATGCTTACTTCTAGCGGGGTCAGCATGTGAACAGGAGCGATAAACAGTGCTCCACTCGTAATCTAGCCCTTATTCAGATGTCTTATTATAGCTTTTCTTTTAATTGGAGAACTTATTCTTCTAATGTTCCAAGAAACAATATTCGTTATTTTTAAATGATTATAACCAAAGGGAACCCCAGGAGCCAATCAGACGTTTTCGAAGCACATGACCTCATTGACGATCATGTTCTTGCTTTTTTGTTTAATATCCGAATTTGGGAAGATTATTCTTAGTTTTGCTGGATAAATTATAGTTGTTTGTTTCACTTTTTATTTTTTTATTGAATAATAGTTTTTATTTTGAAATGTACATATCAATAAACAAATGTTTTTACAGGGTATACATTGAAGGCACCATGATATTTGCCAGAGAGTCTGGAATGTCCATATTTTCATAGGGCTAGATTTAGAGTTGAAAAAAGGGGGGAGTGGGGTAAGTGCGCTAAAAAAGCTAAAGGTATCAGAACAAAGTATGTTTTACTTTAAGGGTCATTAGTATTATCTTAATTTTTTTTTTTTTTTTTTATATATATGTGATCTCCGAAATATATATTAAAATAGTAATTGGAACTTCATTTTTTAATGAAATAAAATAAATGTTAATAAAGGTGTTCTTTAGAAGTGAATTTAAACTTTGTGTAAGTGATATAGAAAAGTAACTAAAATTGTTGCTAACGAGGTGATGTGAAAAGTAACTAAAATTGTTGCTAATAAGACGATGTGAAAAAATGTGTCATTAACAGTGTTTGGAATTTGTTATGTTTAGAAATATCCTATATATAGGATAATACAGTACTTGAAGACTAGGTAGTAGAGGTGTAGTACCAATAGCAATATTTGAGAATAAGTATTTATTGGTCCAGGCTAGAAATTAGCAGGATCCAAGGGACCTAACAGATAGCCCTTAGTAGTAAATGCACACAGATGTAAATAATTTTACAGATTTATTTTCAGTTAAAAATATTACAATATAACAATTAGATAGGGGACGTCTCCCCAATTGCACAGCCTAAAGTTTCTCTAAAACCATAAAAATCTAAAAAAACTACTATAAAACAATCTATAAAACAATCTATATGATGAACAGCAAATAGTCAGAAACTCTATATCATATAAGCACAGTAGAATCTTGTGTGGTTAACTCTCGTAATAACTTTTGGTGTGATAGATTCGTTTATCCAGACTGAGTTATTTTAGTATCGCCTTCAAATTGTATGTGGATAATGCTAAAAAGTCTGAGAATTTCTTCTTCTTTTTTGACAACCGGAAGACTTACCGGTGACGTCAGACGCCAAGATCCATGCGGCGCACTGACTCGGCTGAGAGATAGCCGGCGGACACAGGCTCCAGCAGCTCTTCCAGGACTTAAAAAGTAAGCTTTAAATTTGTCTTACCCACATCTGAAGGGAGAGTACAATCACCCCTAGAAAATATACCTCTGTGTGCTATCGCAATCTATTACGGAACTTGCATAGAGACTTTTTAGCATTATCCACATAAAATTTGAAGGCGATACTAAAATAACTCAGTCTGGATAAACGAATCTATCACACCAAAAGTTATTACGAGAGTTAACCACACAAGATTCTACTGTGCTTATATGATATAGAGTTTCTGACTATTTGCTGTTCATCATATAGATTGTTTTATAGATTGTTTTATAGTAGTTTTTTTAGATTTTTATGGTTTTAGAGAAACTTTAGGCTGTGCAATTGGGGAGACGTCCCCTATCTAATTGTTATATTGTAATATTTTTAACTGAAAATAAATCTGTAAAATTATTTACATCTGTGTGCATTTACTACTAAGGGCTATCTGTTAGGTCCCTTGGATCCTGCTAATTTCTAGCCTGGACCAATAAATACTTATTCTCAAATATTGCTATTGGTACTACACCTCTACTACCTAGTCTTCAAGTACTGTATTATCCTATATATAGGATATTTCTAAACATAACAAATTCCAAACACTGTTAATGACACATTTTTTCACATCGTCTTATTAGCAACAATTTTAGTTACTTTTCACATCACCTCGTTAGCAACAATTTTAGTTACTTTTCTATATCACTTACACAAAGTTTAAATTCACTTCTAAAGAACACCTTTATTAACATTTATTTTATTTCATTAAAAAATGAAGTTCCAATTACTATTTTAATATATATTTCGGAGATCACATATATATAAAAAAAAAAAAAAATTAAGATAATACTAATGACCCTTAAAGTAAAACATACTTTGTTCTGATACCTTTAGCTTTTTTAGCGCACTTACCCCACTCCCCCCTTTTTTCACTTAAAATTACTGAGGAGAACGAAGGATCTTCTCAATCTGTAAGTGTGTGGTATCTCCTTTGTACCAGCGCTCTACTGTCACCCCACAGATCACATAGATTTAGAGTTGGGCGGTAGCCGTGAAAACCAGCGTTAGAGGCTCCTAACGCTGGTTTTAGGCTACCGCCGGTATTTGGAGTCAGTCAGGAAAGGGTCTAACGCTCACTTTTCAGCCGCGACTTTTCCATACCGCAGATCCCCTTACGTCAATTGCGTATCCTATCTTTTCAATGGGATCTTTCTAACTCCGGTATTTAGAGTCGTGGCTGAAGTGAGCGTTAGAATTCTAACGACAAAACTCCAGCCGCAGAAAAAAGTCAGTAGTTAAGAGCTTTCTGGGCTAACGCCGGTTTATAAAGCTCTTAACTACTGTGCTCTAAAGTACACTAACACCCATAAACTACCTATGTACCCCTAAACCGAGGTCCCCCCACATCGCCGCCACTCGATTAAATTTTTTTAACCCCTAATCTGCCGACCGCCACCTACGTTATCCTTATGTACCCCTAATCTGCTGCCCCTAACACCGCCGACCCCTGTATTATATTTATTAACCCCTAACCTGCCCCCCACAACGTCACCGCCAGCTACCTACAATAATTAACCCCTAATCTGCCGACCGCAAAGCGCTGCTACTTACGTTAGGGGTTAATAAGTGTAGGCAGGTGGAGGCGACGTTGTGGGGAGCAGATTAGGGGTTAATAAATATAATATAGGGGTCGGCGGTGTTAGGGGCAGCAGATTAGGGGTACATAGGGATAATGTAAGTAGCGGCGGTTTACGGAGCGGCAGATTAGGGGTTAATAATAATATGCAGGGGTCAGCGATAGCGGGGGCGGCAGATTAGGGGTTAATAAGTGTAAGGTTAGGGGTGTTTAGACTCGGGGTACATGTTAGAGTGTTAGGTGCAGACGTAGGAAGTGTTTCCCCATAGGAAACAATGGGGCTGCGTTAGGAGCTGAACGCGGCTTTTTTGCAGGTGTTAGGTTTTTTTTCAGCTCAAACAGACCCATTGTTTTCTATAGGGGAATCGTGCACGAGCACGTTTTTGAAGCTGGCCGCGTCCGTAAGCAACTCTGGTATCGAAAGTTGCAGTGGCGTTAAATATGCCTGTACGCTCCCTTTTTGGAGCCTAACGCAGCCATTCTGTGAACTCTCAATACCAGAGTTATTTAAAAGGTGCGGTCAGAAAAAAGCCAGCGTTAGCTACGCGGGTCGTTACCGACAAAACTATAAATCTAGGCGATAGTGTCCTGTAGATTCATGGCAATGATGTCAGAAATGTTGAGTCCCGACTGCCAAGATTGAGCAATTCAGGAAGAATCTTTCCAATAGTACCACAGATTTGCATTAAACAACTTTAGATTATAATAAAACATAAATTAACAAATGAACAACAAATTAACAAGGTTAATGAGAGTGAATACACCAAACATAGTAAGGGAGTGTATAAGGCTTTGTCTGTACTTGAATAAGTTGAAACCCGGGCCCCCAAACTATATCCATATGACTATATTAAGCTTAAAGATGTGACCCTAATTATGTGATTGGAACTATGACTTTATGGTGGGGTTCGAGACTCTCATAGAAACATTATTTTGTGGTAAACATTTTGAGTGTTAGATAATAGATAGTGGTATCTCTCTAGTTTGAGGTTTTTTTGTATTTCTTGTTTCCAAATTTGGATGGTAGGATTAGTATCCTTTTTCCACAAGCGTGGGATCAATTGATTTGCACTATTGATCATGAGCTGGCATAACTTTGCTTGTTTCACTTTTAATAGTTCCATTTAATAGTTCCTTGACGTTTTCTAAATCTGACACTTTTTTTTTTTTTAAAGTTAATTTAATCTAGCAACAAATTATTTTAACTCATTAGACAAAGTAGCCATTTCACTGTGTATTTTATTTGCGTCAGATCTTATTTGATCTAATCGGGACAGGAACTTTTCTGACAAATATTTGATATTTGAGTGTTCAATTCTATATCAGTTATAACTAAATTATCCTCATTATGTATATCATTTTTATGAGAAAAATATATAGAACTCAGTAAGTTATTTAAAATATGTCGCAAAACAACCTCTAGAATTAAAATGTTCTTGTTTGTACAACCAAAATTATATTGAGGAATACAGCATTAAAAAAATGAGTAACCAAACGTCCAAGCTAGACAAATGTTATCTTCAAAGTTTCAGTTTTCTTTAACTTACACGAAGGTACAGACAGATTATTTATGTCACTCTAATTTCAATATATGTACTTCCAATCTTATATAACCTCAAGCCTTCTTCCCAAATGTAGGTGTCTACACTGAGATTTTACCTACAGCAATACCGTATTTAAGGCCAACACAAGACGTTATATAAGGCAAGCACAAGATTATATAAGAACTACTGTGTAAAGCACATAGAAAAATCGTTCCCCCTCCCTTCAGCCCACAGTTTCAAGTCTACCATATACATCGCTGAGACTTAGAGACCATGCATTCACTTTAAAACCTTTGTTGGTGTCTAGTGATATCAACAATCTTTCTTCTAAGTGAAAGGCCTCCAGTGTATGTTAGCGCCACCCAAATGAGCAGGTGCAAATAGCATTGTTTTGACTTCTGTGTGCGATTACAGTTTCTTATTTCCCAAGTATGGCTTGATGACTTTCAGCGTGCTACTCCGTATATCTCATTCCCTGCAGAGAAAGAGGTGTGGCTGAATTTCGTTCATCATGAGAGCGGCGTCAGTTGGGTTGTCTCTCTATCACCACCATTAGGAATTTTATAATGTAATGTAATTTTATAATGTTTTGTTAAAGTTAGTTGTAAATTTTTTGTTTCCTTTGGAGATCATGGGAACAAATTTAGCGATGTTTAGCGCTCCACTTGTAATCTGGTCCTAAATATTACAATATAAATAGCATTTATTTGCAGCAAATAGTTCATATCATATATAAAATGGTGTTATGACAATTACTATCATGCCTTTGGGCTAAAGGAAGTATGGTTGCCAACTCATACATGGGAGTGTATAAAATGAAGCAGTACTTTAATTCTCCTTGGCAATATAATATACTTTTTTTTTATGAGAATAAACCATAACTAGCTGAATTTGTTTTCCAGCGTGTTTTCCTTTTTTCCCTTGTTATTTTACACTTGCTAACAAAAATAAATTAACTCAAGTTGATAATCAACATTTATTGAGAAATCATTCTAGTTAGTAATATTATTATTAATTTCAATACAATGAGGTTTTTTTCTATATTTTTTTTTTATTGGAAAAAATAATAAATGTAATATATGATAGCAGTGCTATTCACAAAACATTTTAGAGCACACAAGAAGGAAGATTAACAAATTAAGTTTATTTTTGTTAGCAAATGTAAAATAAATATATTACCACTTCATCTACGGTCTTCAAGGTTGCTCGTTTCTTTGTGCTTCTTCAGAAGTGCTTGAATAGCACATCTGGAAACCCCTGTCTGCCTTGAGATTTCTGCCTGGGAGAGACCTTGCTGATGTAGTATAACTACATTATGTTTTATTGCTGTGCTCAGCATATGTGTGTGTGTGTGTATATATATATATATATATATATATATATATAGTGTAGTTCTGTGTTCAAAGCACTCACTGTAGTCGTGAACTGCCTGGGTGCTCTCTATGGTGTATAGGTAGAAACTTCAAAGAAAGAAAAGGCACTCACAGGACTTAATAGTTTCACAAAATATTGAACTTTATTTTTATTAATATTTCATCAAAGAAGGTTCAGTCAACGTTTCGGTCCTCAGGTCCTCACAGGGACCTTTGTCAAGACTATTTCGTTATTTGTATATGATGTATATGTCACCTCTTCTTTCTTTGAAGTTTATATATATATATATATATATATATATGTGTGTGTATGTGTATATATATATATATATATATATGTGTGTGTGTATGTATATATATATATATATATATATATATATATATATATGTGTGTGTGTGTGTGTGTATATATATATGTATATATATATATATATATATATGTATATATATATATATATATATATATACTGTGTATATATATATATATTTCTCACATTTTACTTTATGGATGTATACTTGGGGAAGATGATTACCATGGTGATCTCCTGAAAATTAGAGGGGGTGCCTCACCCAAGGGTTATGTTGATCACCTACCTCTGACAACCTCTTGTCCCTGTATTTGACCCGGGGATCAACATAGTGACTCTTAAAGGTACACTAAAGTCAAAAATAAAGTTTCATTATTCAGCACACTCTTTTAAATGCACACTTTCTGAGGCTCCAGCTCCTACTATGGATGTGCAAAAGTGCACAGTATATACATATATGCATTTTGTTATTGGCTGATGGCTGTCATATGAGGGGAGGGAAAATTGGGTTAACTGTGAAATTTGCCAGAAAATATTCTACTGCTTATTTTAAATTCAAAGTAAGTGATATTGTATTGTCTTTTTAGTGTGCCGTTGTATTTGGTGGTCCTTTAAAGCCACCCTCAAGCTGATTTACTGCAAGAGACATCTCTGCATTAGCAGGGATTCTTCTGCCGTCTGTATGGAACCAGTGTGTTCCAGCAAGAGCTGGAGATGGGGAAAGAGATTGCAGTGTCTTGTTAGCTCGATAGCTGTTTCTTATTTCTTCTACTAGATACGACGAGTCCACGGATTCATCCTTACTTGTGGGATATTATCCTCCTGCTAACAGGAAGTGGCAAAGAGCACCACAGCAGAGCTGTCTATATAGAGCCTCCCCTGACTCCACCCCCTGTCTTAACCCCTAAACCGCCGCTCCCGGAGCCCACCGCCACCTACATTATACCTAGTAACCCCTATCCTGACCCCCCTATACCGCCGCCCTCTATAATAAAGTTATTAACCCCTATCCTGCCGATCCCGCACCTCGCAGCAACTAAATAAATAGTTTAACCCCTAAACCGCCGCTCCCTGAACCCGCCGCAACCTATATTAAATTTATTAACCCCTATCCTGCCCCCCCTACACCGTCGCCACCTATAATACATTTATTAACCCCTATCCTGCCCCCCACTACACCGCCGCCACTGTAATAAAATTATTAACCCCTAAACCTAAGTCTAACACTAACCCTAACACCCCCCTAACTTAAATATTAATTAAATAAATCTAAATAATATTTCTCTTATTAACTAAGTTAATCCTATTTAAAACTAAATACTTACCTGTAAAATAAACCCTAATATAGCTACAATATAAATAATAATTATATTGTAGCTATTTTAGGATTTATTTTTATTTTACAGGTAACTTTCAATTTATTTTAACTAGGTACAATAGCTATTAAATAGTTGTTAACTATTTAATAGCTTACCTAGCTAAAATAAAGAGAAATTTACCTGTAAAATAAAAACTAACCTAAGTTACAATTACACCTAACACTACACTATACTTTAATTCATATTTAAAACTAAATCAGCCAATCAGATTGAGATCGCATTCTATTGGCTGATCGGAACAGCCAATAGAATGCGATCTCAATCTGATTGGCTGATTCAATCAGCCAATCAGATTTTTCCTACCTTAATTCCGATTGGCTGATAGAATCCTATCAGCCAATCGGAATTGAAGGGACGCCATCTTGGATGACGTCCCTTAAAGGAGCCTTCATTCGTCGTTAGTCCGTCGGGGAAGAAGGATGTTCCGCGTCGGCGGGATGAAGATCGATCCTGAAGCAAGAAGATTGAAGACCCCGCTTGGAAGATGACATCGCCCGGATGGAAGATGATCTTCAGCGCCGCTTGGAAGATGACATCGGCCGGATGGAAGACTTCTTCAGCGCCGCTTGGAGGATCACTTCATCGGATGGAAGATTTCTTCAGCGCCCCTTGGAGGATCACTTCTGGTGCTCCGGTTTTCCTCTTCAGTTCCATCGGTGGCTCGGCTGAGTGAAGACGACTCAAGGTAGGATGATCTTCAGGGGATTAGTGTTAGGTTATTTTAAGGGGGGTTTGGGTTAGATTAGGGGTATGTGGGTAGTGGGTTTTAATGTTGGGGGGGTTGTATTTTTCTTTTACAGGCAAAAGAGCAGTTTTCTTTGGGGCATGCCCCACAAATGGCCCTTTTAAGGGCTGGTAAGGTAAAAGAGCTTTGAACTTTTTTAATTTAGAATAGGGTAGGGCATTTTTTTATTTTGGGGGGTTTGTTATTTTATTAGGGGGCTTAGATTAGGTGTAAGTAGCTTAAAATTGTTGTAATATTTTTAACATGTTTGTAACTTATATTTTTTATTTTTTGTAACTTAGCTTTTTTTATTTTTTGTACTTTAGTTAGTTTATGTAATTGTATTTAATTGTAGTTATTTGTAGTTAATTTATTTAATTAATGTAATGATAGTGTAGTGTTAGGTTTAATTGTAACTTAGGTTAGGATTTATTTTACAGGTAATTTTGTATTTCTTTTAGCTAGGTAGTTATTAAATAGTTAATAACTATTTAATAACTATTCTAACTAGCTAAAATAAATACAAAGTTACCTGTAAAATAAATATAAATCCTAAGATAGCTACAATGTAATTATTAATTACATTGTAGCTATCTTAGGGTTTATTTTACAGGTAAGTATTTAGTTTTAAATAGGAATAATTTATGAAAGTATAGTGTAGTGTTAGGTGTAATTGTAACTAAGGTTAGTTTTTATTTTACAGGTAAATTTCTCTTTATTTTAGATAGGTAAGCTATTAAATAGTTAATAACTATTTAATAGCTATTGTACCTAGTTAAAATAAATTGAAAGTTACCTATAAAATAAAAATAAATCCTAAGATAGCTACAATATAATTATTATTTATATTGTAGATATATTAGGGTTTATTTTATAGGTAAGTATTTAGTTTTAAATAGGATTAATTTAGTTAATAATAGAAATATTATTTAGATTTATTTAATTAATATTTAAGTTAGGGGGGTGTTAGGGTTAGTGTTAGACTTAGGTTTAGGGGTTAATAATTTTATTACAGTGGCGGCGGTGTAGTGGGGGGCAGGATAGGGGTTAATAAATTTATTATAGGTGGCGACGGTGTAGAGGGGGCAGGATAGGGGTTAATAAATTTAATATAGGTTGCGGCGGGTTGAGGGAGCGGCGGTTTAGGGGTTAAACTATTTATTTGCGGCGAGGTGCGGGATCGGCAGGATAGGGGTTAATAACTTTATTACAGAGGGCGACGGTATAGGGGGGGCAGGATAGGGGTTACTAGGTATAATGTAGGTGGCGGTGGGCTCCGGGAGCGGTGGTTTAGTGGTTAATACATTTAGCAGAGTTGCGGCAGGGTCTAGGAGCGGCGGTTTAGGGGTTAATACATTTAGCAGAGTTGCGGCAGGGTCTAGGGGCGGCGGTTTAGGGGTTAGTAACTTTATTTAGTTGTGGGGGGCTCCGGGGGCGCCGGTATAGGGGGTAGAACAGTGCAGTTTAGTGTGAGTGCTTAGTGACAGGCTAGCAATAAAGCTGTGAAAAAGCCAAAGAGCAGCGAGATCGGATGAGTGATAACTCTTACAGTCCGCTGCTCATCGCCCCGCGGCTTTTTGACAGCTTTATTTGATAACTTAGGCGTATTTTTTCAGGTCCGCGGCTGTGAAGGTAGGCGAGCTTAGGCGGGCGTATTGGGCCGGCGAAGGCAGAAAAGTTGACACGATGATAACTACCCCCCATTGGTTGCATAATATTTGTGTGGAAACGATTTATGTGCAGGGGCAATAACGTTTTACTCTGAACTAACGTTTGTGTGTTTGAGGGTTCTGGAGGGTTTCACATGGCTGACAATATTGTACTGGGTATATGAAAACCCACATGGCTAGTTCCTATAACGCTTTACAGCGTTTTTTCACTAGGCTGAGACATCGTGGATGATGGGCGGGGCCTAATTTCACGCCTTAGATGCGCAGTTGTATTTCACATAAAGGCAGCAAGCTCCAGCTCCGGTGGGCCTCAACTTCAGAGATAGCCTTATCGAAGTGAGAGTGTAATTCTCAGACCCCAGAGGGCAGATAGGCGCCACAGTAAAGCTGTGGTGAGGTGCAGGGGGTTGCTAGTTTATTTTCCATAACGTTTTTTGGGTAACGTTTTTGCTAATAGAGGGTTAATAGTCCCTTACTTGTGGTGCAATCTTAGGCTGCCAGATTAGACACATATATGATAAAATTGTGAGTGTTATATCTTTTTAGAGCAGTTTTGGAAAAATTGTATGCTTTTTTTCTCTTAAAGGCGCAGTACCGTTTTTCAGATTGTTATTTTTTTCACTAAATAAAGTGTTTTCAAGCCTGTTTGTGGTCATTACTAGCCTGTTTCAACATGTCTGACATTGAGGAACGTCAATGTTCTATGTGTTTAGAAGCCATTGTGGAACCCCCACTTAAAATGTGTCCCTCATGTACTGAAAGGGCCTTACATTGCAAAGAACACATTTTAGCTGATAAAAGTATGTCTCAGGATGATTCTCAGTCTGAAGAGAATCAGGTTATGCCATCCATTTCTCCCCAAGTGTCACAACCTTTAACGCCCGCTCAAGCGACGCCAAGTACTTCTAGCGCGTCTAATTCTTTCACCCTGCAAGATATGGCTGCAGTTATGTCTACTACCCTTACAGAGGTATTATCTAAACTGCCAGGTTTACAGGGTAAGCGCAGCAGGTCAGGTATTAGAGTAAATGCTGAGCCCTCTGATGCTTTATTGGCCATCTCCGATGTACCCTCACAGTGTTCTGAATTGGGGGTGGGGGAATTGCTGTCTGAGGGAGAGCCTTCAGACTCAGAAAAGATGTTCCCTCAAACAGACTCAGATGTGACGGCTTTTAAGTTTAAGCTTGAACACCTCCGCTTGTTACTCCGGGAGGTTTTAGTGACTCTGGATGATTGTGACCCTATTGTCATCCCACCAGAGAAATTGTGTAAAATGGATAAATATCTAGAGGTCCCTACTTACACTAATGTTTTTCCAGTCCCTAGAAGGATTTCGGACATTGTCACTAAGGAATGGGATGGACCAGGCATTCCGTTCTCTCCCCCTCCTACTTTTAAGAAAATTTTTCCCATATCTGACACCATTCGGGATTCCTGGCAGACGGTCCCTAAGGTGGAGGGAGCTATTTCTACCCTGGCTAAGCATACAACTATACCTATTGAGGACAGTTGTGCTTTCAAAGACCCTATGGATAAAAAATTACAGGGTCTTCTAAAGAAATTGTTTGTTCATCAGGGTTTTCTTCTACAACCTATAGCGTGCATTGTTCCAGTAACTACTGCAGCAGCTTTTTGGTTTGAGGCTCTAGAGGAGTCTCTTAAGGTTGAGACCCCATTAGATGATATTTTGGATAGAATTAAGGCTCTTAAGCTAGCTAATTCTTTTATTATAGATACCGCTTTTCAAATGGCTAAGTTAGCGGCAAAGAATGCAGGCTTTGCCATTTTAGCACGTAGAGTGTTATGGCTTAAGTCTTGGTCTGCTGATGTGTCCTCAAAATCTAAGCTTTTAGCTATCCCTTCTAAAGGTAAGACCCTATTTGGGCTTGAACTAAAGGAGATAATTTCCGACATTACTGGAGGTAAAGGTCATGCCCTTCCTCAGGATAAGACGGTTAAAATGAGGGCCAAACAAAATAATTTTTGTTCCTTTCGAAACTTTAAAGGTGGACCCTCTACTTCCTCCTCCACTACAAAGCAGGAGGCGAATTTTGCACTATCCAAGTCAGTCTGGAGACCTAACCAGACCTGGAATAAAGGTAAACAGGCCAAGAAGCCTGCTGCTGCTACCAAGACAGCATGAAGGGGCAGCCCCCGATCCGGGACCGGATCTAGTAGGGGGCAGACTTTCTCTCTTTGCTCAGGCTTGGGCAAGAGACGTTCAGGATCCCTGGGCATTAGAAATCGTGACCCAGGGGTATCGACTAGAATTCAAGAATTTTCTCCCAAGTGGGAGATTTCATCTTTCACGTTTGTCTGTAGACCAGACAAAAAGAGAGGCGTTCTTACGCTGTGTAAAAGACCTATATACCATGGGTGTAATCTGCCCAGTTCCAAAACCAGAACAGGGGCAGGGGTTTTACTCAAATCTGTTCATGGTTCCCAAAAAAGAGGGAACCTTCAGACCGATTTTAGATCTCAAATGCCTAAACAAATTTCTCAGAGTCCCATCGTTCAAGATGGAGACCATTCGAACTATTTTACAAATGATCCAGGAGGGTCAATATATGACTACCGTGGATTTAAAGGATGCGTATCTTCACATTCCTATCCACAGAGATTATCACCAGTTTCTCAGGTTTGCCTTCCTGGACAAACACTACCAGTTTGTGGCCCTCCCTTTCTGGTTGGCCACAGCTCCCAGAATCTTCACAAAGGTGCTAGGGTCCCTTCTGGTGGTTCTAAGGCCGCGGGGCATAGCAGTGGCACCCTATATGGACGATATTTTGATTCAGTCATCAACTTACCAGCTAGCCAAGTCTCACACGGACATTGTGCTGGCTTTTCTAAGAACTCACGGGTGGAAGGTGAATATACAAAAGAGTTCACTAGTTCCACTGACAAGGGTTCCATTTCTAGGAACTCTGATAGACTCGGTAGACATATTTCTGACGGAGGTCAGAAAGTCAAAGATATTAACTACTTGCCGGGCACTTCGATCCACTCCTCGGCCATCAGTGGCACAGTGTATGGAGGTCATTGGATTAATGGTAGCGGCAATGGACATAGTTCCATTTGCTTGCTTACATCTCAGACCACTGCAGCTGTGCATGCTCAGACAGTGGAATGGGGATTATGTGGATTTGTCTCCTCAGATAAATCTGGATCTAGAGACCAGAGACTCTCTTCTTTGGTGGTTGTCACAGGATCATCTGTCCCAGGGAATGTGCTTCTGCAGGCCAGCATGGGTCATAGTGATGACGGACGCCAGCCTCTTGGACTGGGGTGCAGTCTGGAATTCCCTGAAGACTCAGGGTGTTTGGACTCAGGAGGAATCCCTACTACCAATCAATATTCTGGAACTGAGAGCAATAGTCAACGCGCTTCAAGCGTGGCCTCAGTTGGCTTTGGCCAAATTCATAAGATTCCATTTGGACAATATCACGACTGTAGCATATATCAATCATCAAGGGGGAACAAAGAGTTCTCTAGCGATGATAGAGGTTTCCAAGATAATTCGATGGGCAGAGACTCACTCTTGCCATCTATCAGCAATCTATATCCCAGGAGTAGAGAACTGGGAAGAGGATTTTCTAAGTCGTCAGACTTTTCATCCGGGGGAGTGGGAGCTCCATCCGGAGATGTTTGCAGCATTGATCCGTCAATTGGGCACACCGGAATTGGATCTGATGGCATCTCGTCAGAATGCCAAACTTCCTTGTTACGGGTCCAAATCAAGGGATCCCCAAGCAGTACTGATAGATGCTCTAGCAGTACCTTGGTCGTTCAACCTGGCTTATGTGTTTCCTCCTTTTCCTCTCCTACCTCGCCTGATTGCCAGAATCAAACAGGAGAGGGCTTCGGTAATCTTGATAGCGCCTGCGTGGCCACGCAGGACTTGGTATGCAGATCTAGTGGAAATGTCATCTCTGCCACCGTGGAAACTGCCACTAAGACAGGACCTTCTCATTCAAGGTCCGTTCCAACATCCAACTCTAAATTCTCTGCAGCTGACTGCCTGGAGATTGAACGCTTGATTTTATCTAAGGGGGGATTCTCTGAGTCGGTCATTGATACCTTGATTCAGGCTCGGAAGCCTATCTCTAGGAAAATTTACCATAAGGTATGGCGTAAATATCTTTATTGGTTCAAATCCAAGGGCTACTCATGGAGTAGGGTTAGGATTTCTAGGATTTTGTCCTTTCTCCAAGAAGGATTGGAGAAGGGATTATTGGCTAGTTCCTTAAAGGGACAAATTTCTGCTTTGTCAATTTTACTACACAAGCATCTGGCGGATGTCCCAGACGTTCAGTCTTTTTGTCAGGCTTTAGTCAGAATCAAGCCTGTGTTTAAACCTGTTTCTCCGCCATGGAGTTTGAATTTAGTTCTAAATGTTCTTCAAGGGGTTCCGTTTGAACCCATGCATTCCATAGATATTAAGCTTTTATCTTGGAAAGTTTTGTTTTTAGTCGCTATCTCTTCTGCTCGAAGAGTTTCTGAGCTTTCTGCATTACAATGCGACTCGCCTTATCTTATATTCCATTCTGATAAGGTGGTTTTGCGCACTAAACCTGGATTTCTTCCTAAGGTTGTTTCAAATAAAAATATTAATCAGGAAATTATTGTTCCTTCTTTATGTCCTAATCCTTCTTCTAAGAAGGAGCGTCTGTTACATAATCTGGACGTGGTTCGTGCCTTGAAGTTTTACTTACAAGCGACCAAGGATTTCCGTCAAACATCTTCTCTATTTATTGTTTATTCTGGAAAGCGTAGGGGTCAAAAAGCTACAGCTACCTCTCTTTCTTTTTGGCTGAAAAGCATCATCCGTTTGGCATACGAGACTGCTGGACAGCAGCCTCCTGATAAGATTACAGCTCATTCTACTAGAGCGGTGGCTTCCACATGGGCTTTTAAAAACGATCCTTCTGTTGAACAGATTTGTAAGGCTGCAACTTGGTCCTCTTTTCATACCTTTTCTAAATTTTACATATTTGATACTTTTGTTTCTTCTGAGGCTATTTTTGGGAGAAAAGTTCTTCAAGCAGTGGTGCCTTCTGTTTAGGTATCTGTCTTGTCCCTCCCGTTCATCCGTGTTCTGTAAGCTTTAGTATTGTATCCCACAAGTAAGGATGAATCCGTGGACTCATCGTATCTAGTAGAAGAAAAGGAAATTTATGCTTATCTGATAAATTGATTTCTTCTACGATACGACTAGTCCACGTTCCTCCCTGTCATATTAGACAGATTACATTTTTGTTTTCAAAACTTTAGTCACCTCTGCACCTTTTTAGTTTCTCCTTTTTCTTCCTATACCTTCGGTCGAATGACTGGGGGGTGGAGTCAGGGGAGGAGCTATATAGACAGCTCTGCTGTGGTGCTCTTTGCCCTTTCCTGTTAGCAGGAGGATAATATCCCACAAGAAAGGATGAAGCCGTGGACTCGTCGTATCGTAGAAGAAATCAATTTATCAGGTAAGCATAAATTTCCTTTTTACCATCTATTCATGTTTTAGGTAATAGAATTTCTAAAAATTATTTGCCTGAAAATTCTAGTGTGTCTCATATGTTTATTTATTTTTAATTTGATCTTTGTCAGAAATGCATGACTAACTTTTTAGTGTTATCCGAATGTAAAATGTTTAATCATCTTTGAGGGACAGAACACATTTCCATAATGCATATGCAACAGCATTGTATAAATATGTTTAAAATATATATATTTTTACATTATGGGCAGGTAAATGGAAAATGAGATTTAATACGGGAAAATGCAAGGTTCTATATTTTGGAAGTAAAAATGAGCAGGCAAATTATTATTTAAATGGGACTAAACTTAGTCAAACAGAGGAGGAAAGGGATTTAGGAGTAGTAATAGATAACAAGCTAAAGGTGGGTGCACAATGCAGGGCAGCGGCTTCTAAGGCTAGTAAGATACCAGCATGTATTAAAAGAGGCATTGATGCAAGGAAAGAAAGCATAATTCTGTCACTATATTAATCCCTGGTAAGACCTCACCTTGAATATGGAGTGCAGTTCTGGGGACCGATCTCAAAAAAAGACATTGCAGACCTAGAAAAAATTCAGATAAGGGTCACAAAGCTAATAAGGGGAATGGAGAATTTAAGCTATAACGAGAGGTTAGCCAAACTGGGTCTGTTTTCTCTAGAAAAAATGAGCTTGAGAGGTGATATGATTACTTTATATAAATATATTCATGGTCCATATACAGATATGGCAAAAGATCTATTTAGTCCAAGAAAATTGTTTGTGACAAGAGGTCACAATTTAAGGCTGTAGGAAAGGAGATTTAATTTCCTGCAATGGAAACGTTTTTTCACTGTAAGAGCAATAACATTGAGGAGGTAGTGAATGCCAATACCTTAGATACATTGTAAAAATGGTTTGGATACATTTCTGGCTAGAAACAGAATTCAGTGATATGATTGCTTGTGTTAAATTGGTCACCTTTTAATGGGATTTAATTTTTTGAAAGTATATTAGATTTGTATAGGTTGAACTCGATGGACTTCTGTCTTTTTTTAACCTCATCTACTATTTTCAATGGGCATTAAAAGGACATGAAACATTTCTTGCTTTTGTGAGAAAAAAAAATTGGTAGCCTACAAATGCAAAATAAGTAGCTTGCTTTTGGTAGTTTGCAGCTTTTTGAAAACCTAGGTTACTTTTTGATCTCTCTAGGAAGTGTGTGCCAAGCTAATTTTTTATTACAGAACATGTTTAATGTTCTTTTAAGGCCTGATTACTCACTGCCTGATTAGTAGACCCCCGCACAGCAGTGATGCAGCTCACAATCCTAAAATTATTATGTATTTCTAAGTACGGAAACATCCATTTCACATGATAAAAAATCAATACATTTAAAGGGACAGTCCACTAAAAAAAATTTATGGTTTAAAAAGATAGATAATCCCTTTATTAACCATTCCCCAGTTTTGCACAACCAACACGGTTATATTAATAAACTTTTTACCTCTGTGATTACCTTGTATCTAAGCCTCTTCTGACAGCCCCCTGATCACATGACTTTTTATGTATTATCTATTGACTTGCATTTTAGGCAATTAATGCTGTGTTGTGCACAACCCAAGGCCACGAGCACAATGTTATATATATGGCTCACATGAACCAGCACTCCCCTGTTGTGAAAAGCAAATAAAAAAGCATGTGATAAAAGGCTGTCTGTAGTGGTTTAGAAACAGGCAGAAATGTAGAGGTTTAAATGTTATAAAGTATATTAATATAACAATGTTGGTTGTGCAAAGCTGGGGAATGGGTAGTAAAGGCATTATCTATCTTTCTAAACAATAACAATTTTGGTGTTGGCTGTCCCTTTAAAATACCTCTGTTGTAACTGAAAAAAAATCTCCCTTTAATTAATTTTTAGTGGCTATAAGTTTTCAAATCTTTATTCACACCTCTTTTGGCTTAGACATATTCTTCTAAATAAAGTTGTTTTAATGTTGTAATTTCTTACAACTTATGAAGAATTGTTTGTTCACTGCTGGTGACTAATCAGTCTTTAATAGGCTATCACAGTTCTGTTATTTTTTTGTGTATGCAATTGTCATTATTTTAACCAGCATTGTAAAGGTTATGTTTTATTTTCATGTCAAGGAACAGAAAAGACAAGATTATTTTGAAGCCATATTCATCACAAAGATACAGATTTAATAACTGCTTCTGTAATATATTGTAAATGTATCACAAAATGGACTAGATTACAAGTGGAGCACTATTTTAACATGCACCCGTAAACTAGTAAATGTGCCAGTATATTACTTTAAATAACCAGCCTTTACAAGTGGCTGGTTAATGCTTCTACGAGCTTGCAGGAGCACTTTGCGTTAAGCACAATTAATCAGAGGTCAGACCTATGGTTTATTTAAAAAAATGTCCCCCCAATTGCCCCAAAAATAAAGGGTACAGTTCCTATTATAAAATAAAAAATCTGTGCATCTTTATTTTATTTATTTTTTTAAACTGAACAAAGCAGTTATAAGCGGTTAAAGTGAGGGAATGTGGGATGTTTGAGAAAAAAAAATGGCACTGAAAAGTGTCGTTTACATTGCCATCTATGGGGACTGTGTTTTTACTTGAAATATATATGTATATGCTTTTTTATATATATATATATATATATATATATATATATATATATATATATATATATATATATATACATAAATATATAATATGTATATGCTTATATATATATATATATATATATATATATACATATATACACACACACATATAAACACATAAATATATATGTATATATTTATATATATATATATATATATTTAATTTGCTGCCCAAGCTGCACGACTTACTCCCTGTGCTGCGCTAGGTTCATTGCTGTGTCACGGCATGAGAACGAGGCTCCCATTGGAGCCTATGGAAGCTCGTGAGCACAAAGCTACCGGGCAGTTGCGAACACAAGGTCGCGTTCGCATTGTGCTTAACTTGTAATACCAGCGCACATTTGCGTGCGCTGGTTTTACTGACTGGAGCGCAAATATCACGATTGCAAAAGTGCAATTTTGCGCTCCACACGTAATCTAGGCCTATATCTTTGCTATATCATAGATAGTGTCAGAGGGGTCAGTAAGGATTTCTAGAGATATTCATTCATATAGCAATGTTGCTAATAATTATAGTACAACACAAGTTTACAAAACATTTTGTAGTATTTTTTTTTTTTTAAATCAGATCTCATTGGCCAGCTAAACAAATAAACCAGGAGTAAAACTCCACATATACTTTCCCTGGCTCAAAAAAAAAGGAAAAAAAAGTTTACACAGTGCTAGACGAAATTATATTAAACTTAGGAGACAGCAAGACATTTATAAACACTGTTTAAAATTCTGTTTTTGTGTTTGTGTGCTGTGTAGTTACTAAAGCCAAAATGAAAATGCCTGAGGCTCTTGAACCACAAAGTAAAGAGAAGATACGTGAACAATAGGCCTTTTGAACTGTTAGATGGTCTTTTACTAGAATACTTTAAAACTGGTAAATCAAGTCTAGTTTAAAAAAATAAAATAAAAAAATTGATATATATAAAAGGAAAAGACGGCATTCACTCGATTTAAATGATGTCAGACTTTAATGCTGGTGATGTTTTGGTCAAGGACAAAATTCCCTTCCTCAGACACAACTTTTGGTCTGAGGAAGGGGATTGTACGTCACCAGCATTAAAAGCTGACATCATCTAAATTCAGTGCGGTCTTTTCCTGTTTTGTTTTACCGCCAGTACACCTGCACACTGATCGTCATCCATTTTGTTTGTGAGAGTGCAGATCCCCACCATGTTTAAATATATATATATTTAGTTCTATTTGTTGTATTTTATTTGCAAATTACTAGAATATATTTTCTTGTGTCTTGTTTCCTTTTTTATTATTATAAAAGTTTTCTGGCAAATATGAAATGGATTTGCCAGAATAAGGCATTTGAAATTCATTTTAAGGACAATTACATCAATGTGAACAATTCATACAAGTGGAACATTGTTCCTCGTTATTCACAATAAAAAGAACAACTTTTACTGTTTCTTTAGGGGGGTTTTCTACACTTTTTTGATCTTCGTAGACTTCTGCTCCATGTAAAAATATAAATAAAAAATAAATATACAGTTTTAAGGTGTTTTTTTTCAGGGGTTTTGGTAGACATTTATAGAGCTAAAGATACTTGGCTAAGTCACAAATAAAGCAGACTGGTGAAATATTTATAATAATAATGGCTGTCTAAGGAGTGCAGATGCTTTTCACTTAACCAATAAATGGGCCAGATTTTGAGTGGAGTGTAAACGTTTGCGAGCGAGCGATATCTGGTTTACGTGTTTGTTTGTGCACAAGTTAAATTGTGCTCATATTGCAAGTTGAAAGTAAATGCTAACGTGTGAATGCAATCGCAAATTACACTGCAATGATTACTGCGACATCAGAGCTCTGGTTAACTGTTTCGTAAAACAAAAAAGTGTCACAAAACACATAAAAAACACATTACAAAGTACACTTACACTCATAATAACACCATCTAATAAAAAATATATTTTTTAAAAATTACACAAAAAAGTTATAAAGGCTTCAAGATATGAGATCTCAGGCGTTAGAAAAATAAAAGGCCGGCAAAGGACTTTAACATTGAGATACATATTTATTATTTATATGTGTATATATATATATATATATGTATTTACAGACATATATACACATATAAACCCAGAAATACATATGCATATATATACAGGTAGCCCTAAATTTACGCCGGGGATAGGTTCCAGGAGGAATGGTTGTAAATCGAAACCGTTGTAAATTGAAACCCAGTTTATAATGTAAGTCAATGGGAAGTGAGGGAGTTAGGTTCCAGGCCCCTCTCAAAATTGTCATAAGTAACACCTAATACATTATTTTTAACGCATTGAAATGAAGACTTTAAATGCTAAACAACATTATAAACCTAATAATATAGATTGTATCATCATCAAACTAAGTTTAATGAACAAAAACATTTGCTAAACATCACCTAATAAAATAATTACACAACAGATACTTGCATTTTTCTGCAATCAGTTCTCTGCATTGTTAGCATGTTAGATAATATTGGGTCTGCACCTATTCTATGCAATTCAATCTGCAGTGATTAATAGGCAGTTAGGCACCTTCACCTCAAGCTGCTGGACAGGAAGATAATAGGGAAGTGGCTTCTAAATCTTGCTCAATAGATCTGGTCTGATCTGTGTACACAGATCAATTTCAGGCTGTTAAACTTGCTTAACTTTGCTGAAACACAAGCGGACAGCTCCACTTACTGGCTATTTTAATTAGTGCACTGCCTTTAAATGCATTTCAATAGCAGTCCCATGATTGAAAAAAAGGTTGTTATTCTGAAACGGAGCAAATTGAACCGGCGTAAACCGAGGGCCACCTGTATAGACATATATAGAAGTGCCCTTTGCAGTCATGTAACTGAACACATGTAAAACCATATTTATGCAGTATTCATATTTAAATGTACAGTCAAGTCCAAAATAAACTTTCATGATTCAAATAGGTCATGTTATTTGAAACCAGTTTCCATTTTACTTTTATCACCAAGTTTGCTTTGTTCTCTTGGTATTCTTAGTTGAAAGCTAAGCCTAGGTAGGCTCATATGCTAATTTCTTAGACCTTGAAGGCCTCTAATCTGAATGCATTTTGACAGTTTTTCACAACTAGAGGGTGTTAGTTCATGTGTGTCATATAGATAACATTGAGCTCACGCAAGTGACGTTACTTAGGAGTCAGCACTGATTGGCTAAAATGCTAGTCTGTCAAAAGAACTGAAATAAGGGGGCAGTTTGCAGAGTTATAGATATAAGGTAATTACAGAGGTAAAAAGTATATTAATATGACTGTGTTGGTTATGCAAAACTGGGGAATGGGTAATAAAGGGATTGTCTATCTTTTTAAACAACAAACATTCTGGTGTTGACTGTCTCTTTAATAACGTGTTACAGTGTGTATTTACTGTAAATATTTCACATTCCAGTGTTCTTCACATAGGGGAATATGTTCTTAGTATTTCTAAATAGATATGTCTATCTATATCTGTATATATCTATACCTATATATATTGGTATAGATATATAGTAATGTGCAAAAGTTATAGGCCATTGTTAGATTTGTTGTTTTAGCAATGGTATAATGACCAAAAATAATTATTTCTCTTTATTAGAATACAACCAGAAAATACAGGATATTTGTATGCAGTATTAAATAACAAAAACAAAATCAGAAAAAAACGGCTTCTATAGGCTAAAGTGGCAAGTATTTAGTGTGACCTCCCCTTACACTTGAGCAATAGCAGGAACCTGGCTCTTGTAACCCTAAATGGAATGGAACCTTTATTAATATCATTGCTAACACCTTGGCTTTAGCAAGAGCGATAACTTTTACTTTCAACTCATAATTCGAGTGCAACTGACACATGCATAAAGTGTACTTCTAGCACAGTTAGCACTCTAGCGAAAGCGCTAAATAGTGCTTTACTCGTAATCTGGCTCAATATGAATTCATCATGTGCGCATTTAGTTAATTCATTTTAATTTTATATTTGAAGTTGTTTTTTTAATGAAAGGCATACCTCACTGTAATTACTTCTGCAGATTCCCCGTCAGGCCAAATGTCCCAGTATACCTGGCTCCAAACACAACACGCTTAGCTCCCAACACCACCCACGAGATGTCCAGCCTTGTGACCCTGCCCTCCTGTCATAGGTCCTCCTCACCTCTCTGCCCCAGAAAGCCTCTGGAAATTGTTCGGTGGCGTGGAAATGTGATGAACTATTACATTTGTGTAGAAAGTTTTTTTATTAAAAAACAATCTTATTTACTAATGCATCAACTGAATATATGCAGAAAGGTATGCATTTAAAACAGCCGACACAATATGGTTTTCAAGAAATGAAGATTATTGATTTTTAAAAATCCAAAAATCAAGTATAAAACCTCTAGTGGAATAATTTTTGATGAACTAGAATACCAGTGCAAAATATTTTCAGTATAACGTATTATTGAAGTTTACAAGATAAACAGCTACTGGAAAATCACACAGTATCTTGGGGTAGATAAAAACACTTTCGTAAAGCTTTAATGGAGTTTTCTCTTGTTAAGTGTATCCAGTCCACGGATCATCCATTACTTATGGGATATTAACTCCTCCCCAACAGGAAGTGCAAGAGGATTCACCCAGCAGAGCTGCTATATAGCTCCTCCCCTAACTGCCATTACCAGTCATTCTCTTGCACCCAACGAATAGATAGGATGTGTGAGAGGACTGTGGTGATTATACTTAGTTTCATACCTTCAATCAAAAGTTTGTTATTTTATAATAGCACCGGAGTGTGTTATTCCTTCTCTGGTAGAATTTGAAGAAGAATCTACCTGAGTTTTTCTATGATTTTAGCCGGAGTAGTTAAGATCATATTGCTGTTTCTCGGCCATCTGAGGAGAGGTAAACTTCAGATCAGGGGACAGCGGGCAGATTAATCTGCAAAGAGGTATGTAGCAGCTTATTATTTTCTGACAATGGAATTGATGAGAAAATTCTGCCATACCGATATAATGTAAACTCAGCCTTAAATGCAGTAGCAGCAACTGGTATCAGGCTGTCATGTATGTATATTTCTCTTGTTAAGTGTATCCAGTCCACGGATCATCCATTACTTATGGGATATTAACTCCTCCCCAACAGGAAGTGCAAGAGGATTCACCCATCAGAGCTGCAATATAGCTCCTCCCCTAACTGCCATTACCAGTCATTCTCTTGCACCCAACGAATAGATAGGATGTGTGAGAGGACTGTGGTGATTATACTTAGTTTCATACCTTCAATCAAAAGTTTGTTATTTTATAATAGCACCGGAGTGTGTTATTCCTTCTCTGGTAGAATTTGAAGAAGAATCTACCTGAGTTTTTCTATGATTTTAGCCGGAGTAGTTAAGATCATATTGCTGTTTCTCGGCCATCTGAGGAGAGGTAAACTTCAGATCAGGGGACAGCGGGCAGATTAATCTGCAAAGAGGTATGTAGCAGCTTATTATTTTCTGACAATGGAATTGATGAGAAAATTCTGCCATACCGATATAATGTAAACTCAGCCTTAAATGCAGTAGCAGCAACTGGTATCAGGCTGTCATGTATGTATATTTTACACTTCAGTATTCTGGGGAATGGCACTTCACTGGAATTATACTGTATGCATAAAACTTTAGCCTAATTTGCAGGGACTAGCAACAGGCTTTTTAATAACACTCAATTTATTAATGTTGAACGTTTTTTGCTGGCATGTAAAATCGTTTAATTTTCTGAGGTACTGGGTGAAAAAATGTTTTGGGCACTATTTTTTTCCACTTGGCAGTCGTTTTATTTAATTTATGACAGTTTACTGATCTCTCTCACTGTTATGTGTGAGGGGGAGGGGCCTTTTTTGGCGCTTTTGCTACGCATCAAAAAATTCAGTCAGAAGTTTATTGTCTTCCCTGCATGATCCGGTTCATCTCTACAGAACTCAGGGGTCTTCAAAACTTGTTTTGAGGGAGGTAATCACTCACAGCAGAGCTGTGAGATTGTAGTTGACTGTGATAAAAAAACGTTTATTTCTGTTTTTTTTTTTTTTTTTTCTGCTATCAGGGTTAGTTATCCTTTGCTAATGGGAGCAATCCTTTGCTAAAATTGTGTTTTTTTACAAAGATTTGATGCTATAACTTTTCAGTTTATTAATTTTCAACTGTCATAACTTTTTCTGTGCTTCTTATAGGCACAGTACGTTTTCATATTATAGTAAATTACTTGAAAAGTATTTCCAAGTTGCTAGTTTATTTGCTAGTGTGTTAAACATGTCTGATTCAGAGGAAGATATCTGTGCTATATGTGCTAAAGCCAAAGTGGAGCCCAATAGAAATTTATGTACTAACTGTATTGATGCTACTTTAAATAAAAGTCAATCTGTACAAATTGAACATATTTCACCAAACAACGAGGGGAGAGTTATGCCGACTAACTCGCCTCACGTGAACTAAGAGGTAAGCGTGATCACTCTGGGGTGAGAACAGAGTGCGCTGATAATATTAGGGCCATGTCAGACACTGCGTCACAATTTGCAGAACATGAGGACGGAGAGCTTCATTCTGCGGGTGACGGTTCTGATCCAAACAAACTGGATTCAGATATTTCAAATTTTAAATTTAAGCTGGAAAACCTATGTGTATTACTAGGGGAGGTGTTAGCGGCTCTGAATGATTGTAACACAGTTGCAATACCAGAGAAAATGTGTAGGTTGGATAAATATTTTGCGGTACCGGCGAGTACTGACGTTTTTCCTATACCTAAGAGACTTACTGAAATTGTTACTAAGGAGTGGGATAGACCCGGTGTGCCGTTCTCACCCCCTCCGATATTTAGAAAGATGTTTCCAATAGACGCCACCACATGGGACTTATGGCAAACGGTCCCTAAGGTGGAGGGAGCAGTTTCTACTTTAGCTAAGCGTACCACTATCCCGGTGGAGGATAGCTGTGCCTTTTCAGATCCAATGGATAAAAAGTTAGAGGGTTACCTTAAGAAAATGTTTGTTCAACAAGGTTTTATATTGCAACCTCTTGCATGCATTGCGCCTGTCACGGCTGCAGCAGCATTTTGGTTTGAGTCTCTGGAAGAGACACTTGAATCAGCTCCATTAGATGAGATTACACACAAGCTTAAAGCCCTTAAGTTAGCTAACTCATTTATTTCAGATGCCGTAGTACATTTAACTAAACTTACGGCTAAGAATTCCGGATTCGCCATTCAGGCACGCAGAGCACTGTGGCTAAAATCCTGGTCAGCTGACGTTACTTCTAAATCTAAATTGCTTAATATACCTTTCAAAGGGCAGACCTTATTATCGCTGACATTACAGGAGGTAAAGGCCATGCCCTGCCTCAAGACAGAGGCAAACCTAAGGCTAGACAGTCTAATTTTCGTTCCTTTCGTAATTTCAAAGCAGGAGCAGCATCAACTTCCTCTGCACCAAAACAGGAAGGAGCTGTTGCTCGCTACAGACAAGGCTGGAGACCTAACCAGTCCTGGAACAAGGGCAAGCAGGCCAGGAAACCTGCTGCTGCCCCTAAGACAGCATGAATCGAGGGCCCCCGATCCGGGAACAGATCTAGTGGGGGGCAGACTTTCTCTCTTCGCCCAGGCTTGGGCAAGAGATGTCCAGGATCCCTGGGCGTTAGAGATCATATCTCAGGGATACCTTCTAGACTTCAAATTCTCTCCCCCAAGAGGGAGATTTCATCTGTCAAGGTTGTCAACAAACCAAATAAAGAAAGAGGCGTTTCTACGCTGCGTACAAGATCTTTTATTAATGGGAGTGATCCATCCGGTTCCGCAGTCGGAACAAGGACAAGTGTTTTACTCATATCTGTTTGTGGTTCCCAAAAAAGAGGGAACTTTCAGGCCAATCTTGGATTTAAAGATCCTAAACAAATTCCTAAGAGTTCCATCGTTCAAAATGGAAACTATTCGGACAATTTTACCCATGATCCAAAAGGGTCAGTACATGACCACAGTGGATTTAAAGGATGCTTACCTTCACATACCGATTCACAAAGATCATTGCCGGTATCTAAGGTTTGCCTTTCTAGACAGGCATTACCAGTTTGTAGCTCTTCCATTCGGATTGGCTACGGCTCCGAGAATCTTCACAAAGGTTCTGGGTGCTCTTCTGGCGGTACTAAGACCGCGAGGAATTGTGGTAGCTCCGTACCTAGACGACATTCTGATACAAGCTTCAAGCTTTCAAACTGCCAAGTCTCATACAGAGTTAGTACTGGCATTTCTAAGGTCGCATGGATGGAAGGTGAACGAAAAGAAGAGTTCTCTCTTTCCACTCACAAGAGTTCCCTTCTTGGGGACTCTTATAGATTCTGTAGAAATGAAGATTTACCTGACAGAAGACAGGTTAACAAAGCTTCAAAATGCATGCCGTGTCCTTCATTCCATTCAACACCCGTCAGTAGCTCAATGCATGGAGGTGATCGGCTTAATGGTAGCAGCAATGGACATAGTACCCTTTGCACGCCTACATCTCAGACCGCTGCAATTGTGCATGCTAAGTCAGTGGAATTGGGATTACTCAGACTTGTCCCCTACTCTGAATCTGGATCAAGAGACCAGAAATTCTCTTCTATGGTGGCTTTCTCGGCCACATCTGTCCAGGGGGATGCCATTCAGCAGGCCGGACTGGACAATTGTAACAACAGACGCCAGCCTACTAGGTTGGGGCACTGTCTGGAATTCTCTGAAGGCTCAGGGACAATGGAATCAGGAGGAGAGTCTCCTACCAATAAACATTCTGGAATTTAGAGCAGTTCTCAATGCCCTTCTGGCTTGGCCCCAGTTAACAACTCGGGGGTTCATCAGGTTTCAGTCGGACAACATCACAATTGTAGCTTACATCAACCATCAGGGAGGGACAAGAAGCTCCCTAGCAATGATGGAAGTATCAAAGATAATTCACTGGGCAGAGTCTCACTCTTGCCACCTGTCAGCAATCCACATCCCGGGAGTGGAGAACTGGGAGGCGGATTTCTTAAGTCGTCAGACTTTTCATCCGGGGGAGTGGGAACTTCATCCGGAGGTCTTTGCCCAAATACTTCGACGTTGGGGCAAACCAGAGATAGATCTCATGGCGTCTCGACAGAACGCCAAGCTTCCTCGTTACGGGTCCAGATCCAGGGATCCGGGAGCGGTTCTGATAGATGCTTTGACAGCACCTTGGACCTTCGGGATGGCTTATGTGTTTCCACCCTTCCCGATGCTTCCTCGATTGATTGCCAGAATCAAACAGGAGAGAGCATCAGTGATTCTAATAGCGCCTGCATAGCCACGCAGGACTTGGTATGCAGATCTAGTGGACATGTCATCCTGTCCACCTTGGTCGCTACCTCTGAAACAGGACCTTCTGATCCAGGGTCCCTTCAAACATCAAAATCTAATTTCTCTGAAGCTGACTGCTTGGAAATTGAACGCTTGATTTTATCAAAACGTGGTTTTTCTGAGTCAGTTATTGATACCTTAATACAGGCTAGGAAGCCTGTTACCAGAAAGATTTACCATAAGATATGGCGCAAATACTTATATTGGTGCGAATCCAAGAGTTACTCATGGAGTAAGGTTAGGATTCCGAGGATATTGTCTTTTCTACAAGAAGGTTTAGAAAAGGGTTTATCCGCTAGTTCCTTAAAGGGACAGATTTCAGCTCTGTCCATTCTTTTACACAAACGTCTGTCAGAAGTTCCGGACGTTCAAGCTTTTTGTCAGGCTTTAGCTAGGATCAAGCCTGTGTTTAAAACTGTTGCTCCACCATGGAGTTTGAACTTAGTTCTTAATGTTTTACAGGGGGTTCCGTTTGAACCCCTTCATTCCATTGATATCAAGTTGTTATCTTGGAAAGTTCTGTTTTTAATGGCGATTTCCTCGGCTCGAAGAGTCTCTGAGTTATCTGCCTTACATTGTGATTCTCCTTATCTGATTTTTCATTCAGACAAGGTAGTTCTGCGTACTAAACCTGGGTTCCTACCTAAGGTGGTCACTAACAGGAATATCAATCAAGAGATTGTGGTTCCATCTTTGTGTCCTAATCCTTCTTCGAAAAAGGAACGTCTGCTACACAATCTAGATGTAGTCCGTGCCCTGAAATTTTATCTACAGGCAACTAAGGATTTTCGACAAACGTCTTCCCTGTTTGTCGTTTATTCTGGTCAGAGGAGAGGTCAAAAAGCTTCGGCTACCTCTCTCTCCTTTTGGCTTCGTAGCATAATACGGTTAGCCTATGAGACTGCTGGACAGCAGCCTCCTGAAAGAATTACAGCACATTCTACTAGAGCTGTGGCTTCCACTTGGGCCTTTAAGAATGAGGCTTCTGTTGAACAGATTTGCAAGGCTGCAACTTGGTCTTCTCTTCATACTTTTTCCAAATTTTACAAATTTGACACTTTTGCTTCTTCGGAGGCTGTTTTTGGGAGAAAGGTTCTTCAGGCAGTGGTTCCTTCCGTATAAAGAGCCTGCCTGTCCCTCCCGTCATCCGTGTACTTTAGCTTTGGTATTGGTATCCCATAAGTAATGGATGATCCGTGGACTGGATACACTTAACAAGAGAAAACATAATTTATGCTTACCTGATAAATTTATTTCTCTTGTAGTGTATCCAGTCCACGGCCCGCCCTGTCACTTTAAGGCAGGTAATTTTTCCATTAAACTACTGTCACCACTGCACCCTATGGTTTTCCTTTCTCTGCATGTTTTCGGTCGAATGACTGGTAATGGCAGTTAGGGGAGGAGCTATATAGCAGCTCTGCTGGGTGAATCCTCTTGCACTTCCTGTTGGGGAGGAGTTAATATCCCATAAGTAATGGATGATCCGTGGACTGGATACACTACAAGAGAAATAAATTTATCAGGTAAGCATAAATTATGTTTTTCTGTTGATAATCATAGATCCCTTTTTCTAAAGGATTGCGATCAACCCCTTGGTTTCTAAATGGCTTTGTAATTGTTTGGAATTACCTTGAATTTGAAAACCATAAGATGTTCTTAGCGCTGAAATTTTGGTGCATTGGAATGGAGGCCATAAATTTCAAGAGGCAGGATGAGATAAATTAAATTATTTATTAGCTAATAGAACATACATTGTCAAGCTATTGTTATTATGCAGTGTTTATATAAAGGGACACTGTAAGCAAAAACAAACGGCTAGATTACGAGTCTTGCGTTAAGCTGAAAAAGCAGCGTTAACAGGTCCTAATGCTGCTTTTTCACTACCGCTGCTATTACGTGTCTTGCAGGTTTAGGGGCACCACACACTTCTTTGGCCTTACCGCAAAACAACTTACGTAAACTTCGTAAACCCTTTTTTCTATGGGACTTCCATAGTGCTGGTATTACGAGTCTGTCCTGGGAGGCCAAAAAGTGAGCGGTACACCCTCTACCTCCAAGATCTGTAACGCAGTAGTTATGAGTTTTACACTACAACGCCGTAGCATAAAACTCATAACTAAAGTGCTAAAAAGTACACTAACACCCATAAACTACCTATTAACCCCTAAACCGAGGCCCCCCCGCATAGCAAACACTATAATAAAATGTTTAACCCCTAATCTGCCGCTCCGGACATCACCGCCACTAGAATAAACATATTAACCCCTAAACCGCCGCACTCCCGCCTCGCAAACACTAGTTAAATATTATTAACCCCTAATCTGCCACCCCCAACGTCGCCACCACTATATTAAATGTATTAACCCCTAAACCTAAGTCTAACCGTAACACCCCCTAACTTAAATATAATTTAAATAAATCTAAAGAAAATTACTATAATTAACTAAATTATTCCTATTTAAAACTAAATACTTACCTATAAAATAAACCCTAAGCTAGCTACAATATAACTAATAGTTACATTGTAGCTAGCTTAGGGTTTATTTTTATTTTACAGGCAAGTTTGTATTTATTTTAACTAGTTAGAAAAGTTATTAGTTATTAACTATTTAATAACTACCTAGCTAAAATAAATACAAATTGACCTGTAAAATAAATCCTAACCTAAGTTACACTAACACCTAACACTACACTACAATTAAATAAATTAACTAAATTAAAAACAATTAATTTAATTAAATTAGCTAAATCACAAAAAACATACATTAAATTAAATTAGCTAAATCACAAAAAACAAACAAACACTAAATTGCAGAAAATAAAAAACAAATGACAGATCTTTAAACTAATTACACCTAATCTAATAGCCCTATCAAAATAAAAAAAAGCTCCCCCAAAATAAAAAAAAACTCTAGCCTAAACTAAACTATCAATAGCCCTTAAAAGGGCCGTTTGCGGGGCATTGCCCCAAAGTAATCCACTGTTTTACCTGTAAATAAAAAATACAAACAACCCCCCCAACAGTAAAACCCACCACCCACACAACCAACCCCCCAAATAAAATACTAACTAAAAAAACCAAAGCTCCCCATTGCCCTGAAAAGGGCATTTGGATGGGCATTGCCCTTAAAAGGGCATTTAGCTCTATTGCAGCCCAAAGCCCTAACCTAAAAAATAAACCGTGAGTGGTGGGTTTTACTGTTGGGGGGGTTGTTTGTATTTTTCTTTACAGGTAAAAGAGCTGATTACTTTGGGGCAATGCCCCGCAAAAGGCCCTTTTAAGGGCTATTGATAGTTTAGTTTAGGCTAGGGTTTTTTTATTTTGGGGGGCTTTTTTTATTTGGATAGGGCTATTAGATTAGGTGTAAAGAAAAAGAGAACAAAAAGAGGCGCTTTGTGTGTACCAGTAGAACAGATAGGGAAGAAGTAGACAAACACACAACAGGGTACTCACATTTGGTAGGAGCACTCAGACAGTGCTATTAGGCGCGGACTGGGTACTCAACAGCAACCCAGCTTGCTGATACTTCCAGCGTGTCTCCAAGGACAGCTCAGGATCTCCTTTCTAGGACTGGAAAGACAGACTGCCCCAATCTGCTGCTTCACAGGTCAGGCAGATAATGCTGGTGGTATCCAAGGCTCCCACATTAAGCACAAACAGTCCCAATGTATATAGTGGGGATACAGGCGGTGTGGTTAGTAGAAATGATCAGTAGCAGTTCCAATGTCAAATATAAAAAGGTTGGATTTATTAAAAAAAAATTAAAAGAGATTAAAAACTGGAACAACAGGATAAGGCAAACATATCCCTCTTGTTAACATGCGACGCGTTTCTCAGCTATATTGCTGTTTCATCAGGCATATATGGGATATCTTATTGTATATCTTGTTTCTATTTTTTACTGTTACTACTTGTTAGCAGTACATTACCTACCTTTTGAGTGTTGTTTAGAGCGCCCCCTATTTAGTTATCTCTAGTGAGATATCTATTATTTGTGTAGATTAGGTGTAATTAGTTTAAAGATCTGTCATTTGTTTTTTATTTTCTGCAATTTAGTGTTTGTTTTTTGTGATTTAGCGACATTGGGGGAGGGAGATTAGGGGTTAATAAATATTATGTAGGTGTCGGCGAACAATACAAACAACCCCCCAACAGGAAAACCCACCACCCACACAACCAACCCCCCAAATAAAATACTAAGTAAAAAAACCTAAGCTCCCCATTGCCCTGAAAAGGGCATTTGGATGGGCATTGCCCAGGTAATAGTACCTTTGTGTATTTTCAAAGCATACATTATGTACATAAGCTTCTAGTAGAAAGCCTAGATTGCAAAACCACCACCAATATTGATAGATGCAGATTAGGGGTTAATAAGTATAATGTAGGTGGCGGCGATGTCCGGAGTGGTAGATTAGGGGTTAATAAATATAATGTAGGTGGCGGAGATGTCGGGGGCGGCAGATTAGGGGTTAATAAGTGTAAAATTAGGGTTGTTTAGACTCGGGGTTCATGTTAGGGTGTTACGTATAAACATAAAATGTGTTTCCCCATATGAATCAATGGGGCTGCGTTACTGAGCTTTACGCTGCTTTTTTGCAGGTGTTAGACTTTTTCTCAGCCGGCTCTCCCCGTTGATTCCTATGGGGAAATCGTGCACGAGCACGTACAACCTGCTCACCGCTGACTTAAGCAGCGCTGGTATTGGAGTGCGGTATGGAGCTCAATTTTGCTCTACGCTCACTTCTTGCCTTTTAACGCCGGGTTTGTAAAAACCCATAATACCAGCGCTGCGTGTAAGTGAGTGGTGAGAGAAAACTGCTTGTTAGCGCCGCATAGCTCCTAACGCAAAACTCGTAATCTGGCCGAAAGTTAGCAAAAATCATTTTAACGTTTAGAAACAAAATTTTTTTTAATGCTCTTCTGTTTTTAAATGTCTACCTTTTAGCTGCAATTTAAATTTTATTTTTCATTGGTTTCCAAACCTACTCCGTGGGTACCGTTGCAGGTTGTCCATTCCAGGCTGACAACCCCAGTTGGAATATGGCGGCACTTAGCCATAATGTGCATGCGCAAGCTCTATCCCCATCCTTGAAGACGTCACTCCATGGATGTCTCTGCCGAGAGTAGGAGAGCCGCTCTAATACGCATGCATTTTTTATTACTTTGTGGGTAATTTCGGCACCAGGGAGAGCAATTGCACATGCGCAAATTAAACTAACTAAATGCGCTTGTGCAGGGTGACAAAATGGTCATATAATTTATTCATGAAATCTAGATACTATTGGACATTTATTTAGAGCATGTACGGCCCATATTTGAGGGTTGGATGTTGTGACATCATCGCCAAAAATTAAAACTATATTTTATAACGATATGCAGCATCGTTTTATTCAAAAAGTAGGTACATTATGTTATATTTAGGTATGGTATAAGATATGTGTGGTCAGTTTGTGGGGGGGGGGGGGAGTTAGTAATCCTTTAAAGGGATATGAAACCTAAAATGTTTATTTCATGATTCAAACAGAGCATGCAGTTTTAAACAGCTTTCTAATTTACTTCTATAAACAATGTTTCTTCATTCTCTTGGTATCTTTTGTTAAAAAGCGGGGACATATGCTTCGGAGCCGACCCATTTCTGGAGCTCTATATGGCAGCAGTTTTGCAAAAATGTAATCTATTTCCTGCCATTTAGTGCTCCAGTTTTAATGGCAGCCATTGTCCTGCATGTATGTCTAACCAATGGGATAATATCTATGCTAGTTGTAATTTGCTAGTAGTTCAGATGTGTAAGATCACTGCTGTATGAACAGAATGTGTAATCATAGACATGAAAATCATTGTTCTTTTGGTTAATGACAGCCAGTAAACATATAAAACCACTGCATTTTGAGTTACTGTAAATGTAGGTACAGTTATAGCTCTGTGTGTGTGATAAAAATAACTGATGTGTGATTGTTACTAGCAGCCAAAGGAGTAAATCAAAGCTGGGTGTGTGTTACTGCCAGCCATTGCTCAGTTGTGAAAAGTATACCTTTCACAGCTGTGGAGGAAGCAACTGAGAAAAATGTAATTGAGTCTGGAGAGACAAAACAGACCATTACAGCATGTGGACCAAATACAATGTGTTTTGAAAGTCCCCCGTACCCTCTATATAAAAAAGTAACATTCTGAATCATTCTTTAGTTGCAAATATTCGGAGGACACTGGCGGTTATCTCTCACTGCAGGCAGGCCAAATGTGACTGAAAGCTTGAGTCTCAGTTGGACTCCTGTCTCCTCGCAGTTGACGCAGAGTCGACTTCCATAAACTCTTTCAAACATTATATTCGTACCCAGGTGCCCCAGCCTTTCTTATTTGAGAGAGGAACCTGCACTCACCCCTCCTCTTTATCTTAGCAATTGAGCCATTAACCATTTATTTTAGAAAGACCTTAGAGGGTATCAAAATTGTGACTCTCTCTCACTCCATTTATCCCTATACGCTGATAACTACTACTTTATTTACAGAACCCCACCTACATGATTCCCAAACTTATCTCCATATTTGAACAGTTCGACAAAATATCAGGATACAAAGTGAACCTAGACAAAACTGAATTTATTTACCTTCTTAATAGCACTAATTCCCCATAACCGCAAAGAATCTTAAAATCAATAAAGGCTGTTTCAAATACTTAGCTATCCGATTACACACCAACTTGACCCTGATTTGTCAACTCAATATTTCACCTATGCTTAAACAACTACGTTCCTTATTGATACGTTTTTCAAACTGCCAATTTCTTTGTCGGGTCGGATCGTTTTGATAAAGATGATGGCCATGCCAAAATTATTGTACCCTTTACAAATGTTACCAATTATGTTAACACATTCTGACATATTGACCATCACAAGTGCTTTTACCAATTTTGTCTGGAATAATAGAAGACAACGTACAAGCCATCTTAAACTTGCATTACCTACAGATAGAGGGGTTTTAAGATCCAGAATGTGCAATGGTACAACTGGGCCACTTTGGGTAAACTTAGTTGGCAGATGGGAACTTTTTTTTTTTTAATGGTTGTAACTTGAGAAGTCATTTGTACATCCACTTCACTTGGCCTTTCTACCCTGTGCTCCATTTCAGACTCTTCCACAGCAGGCTAGGTACAAAATTTTGTTTTGAGATCCTTTGCGGGCCTGGACTAGATTATGCAAATGGTGGGGTTTTTCACATAGAATCAGCCAACAGTTACCTTAACAAGACAACCCTACGTTTTTACCTGGTATGACTACTAATATGTTTGGATTGTGTAAGGAATGTGTTCTAACCACATTGGCTCAACTATTAGATGCAAACACTAACAAACCTTCTTCCCTTCCAGACTTACAACTTGGGTTTTACCTCCTAATAATAGTACCTTTGTGTATTTTCATTATACACAAAGCATACATTATGTACATAAGCTTCTACAGGGAGTGCAGAATTATTAGGCAAGTTGTATTTTTGAGGATTAATTTTATTATTGAACAACAACCATGTTCTCAATGAACCCAAAAAACTCATTAATATCAAAGCTGAATATTTTTGGAAGTAGTTTTTAGTTTGTTTTTAGTTTTAGCTATTTTAGGGGGATATCTGTGTGTGCAGGTGACTATTACTGTGCATAATTATTAGGCAACTTAACAAAAAACAAATATATACCCATTTAAATTATTTATTTTTACCAGTGAAACCAATATAACATCTCAACATTCACAAATATACATTTCTGACATTCAAAAACAAAACAAAAACAAATCAGTGACCAATATAGCCACCTTTCTTTGCAAGGACACTCAAAAGCCTGCCATCCATGGATTCTGTCAGTGTTTTGATCTGTTCACCATCAACATTGCGTGCAGCAGCAACCACAGCCTCCCAGACACTGTTCAGAGAGGTGTACGGTTTTCCCTCCTTGTAAATCTCACATTTGATGATGGACCACAGGTTCTCAATGGGGTTCAGATCAGGTGAACAAGGAGGCCATGTCATTAGATTTTCTTCTTTTATACCCTTTCTTGCCAGCCACGCTGTGGAGTACTTGGACGCGTGTGATGGAGCATTGTCCTGCATGAAAATCATGTTTTTCTTGAAGGATGCAGACTTCTTCCTGTACCACTGCTTGAAGAAGGTGTCTTCCAGAAACTGGCAGTAGGACTGGGAGTTGAGCTTGACTCCATCCTCAACCCGAAAAGGCCCCACAAGCTCATCTTTGATGATACCAGCCCAAACCAGTACTCCACCTCCACCTTGCTGGCGTCTGAGTCGGACTGGAGCTCTCTGCCCTTTAACAAATTCAGCCACGGGCCCATCCATCTGGCCCATCAAGACTCACTCTCATTTCATCAGTCCATAAAACCTTAGAAAAATCAGTCTTGAGATATTTCTTGGCCCAGTCTTGACGTTTCAGCTTGTGTGTCTTGTTCAGTGGTGGTCGTCTTTCAGCCTTTCTTACCTTGGCCATGTCTCTGAGTATTGCACACCTTGTGCTTTTGGGCACTCCAGTGATGTTGCAGCTCTGAAATATGGCCAAACTGGTGGCAAGTGGCATCTTGGCAGCTGCACGCTTGACTTTTCTCAGTTCATGGGCAGTTATTTTGCGCCTTGGTTTTTCCACACGCTTCTTGCGACCCTGTTGACTATTTTTAATGAAACGCTTGATTGTTCGATGATTTTTAAGAGTGCTGCATCCCACTGCAAGATATCTCACTATTTTTTACTTTTCTGAGCCTGTCAAGTCCTTCTTTTGACCCATTTTGCCAAAGGAAAGGAAGTTGCCTAATAATTATGCACACCTGATATAGGGTGTTGATGTCATTAGACCACACCCCTTCTCATTACAGAGATGCACATCACCTAATATGCTTAATTGGTAGTAGGCTTTCGAGCCTATACAGCTTGGAGTAAGACAACATGCATAAAGAGGATGATGTGGTCAAAATACTCATTTGCCTAATAATTCTGCACTCCCTGTAGTAGAAAGCCTAGATTGCAAAACCACCATCAACATTGATAGATTATGCTCGCTAACCAGACAAGGGGTCCATTCTATTTCCCACATTTATAATCTAATAGTTAACAAAATAGCACCCACCACTATGCTAGAACTTTGTGAGAAATGAAAAGATATCAATGAGGTAGAGGTTACACTAATCATCAGCTTAGAACTCACACAATGATCGACCCTCGGAATGGATCATAGAGAGATGCACACCAAATGTATTCACCTTATATATACCCCTAAGTTAGGAAGAAAATGGATTCCAGGTGTGATAGATGAATGCCCTAAATGCTCGGAAGTCAACCCTGACATTGCACACATTTTTTTGAGTTGCCCCAAAATAAGTCAATTTTAGTTCAAGACACTATACTGGTTATCTAAAGTCTGCCGCACGCAAATATGTTTATCAATGCAGAATGTGTTCTTTTTATTTGGTCACACTCGCCCATCTTCACACAACCGTTTCTTAAATATCTCCTGATTAATAGCCACAGGACTGATACTTAAATATTGGACATCTCCTGAACAGAGAAATATGCACGTTGCATCATAAAAAAAATCTATTAAGCTAATTATACTATGCCAGTTTGACAAGCCATAACTATAAGTTTGTTATTCACATGATATTTAAAAAAAATACATCTATTTTTGTATAATTTTTTTTTTGTAAAGGAAAAAATATTTAAATATATTAAAATTCAGTAATCGAATGTTACTTTCTTTTTTCAAATGTTGATAATGAAATCGTATATTTACATTAGAAATGTCGAATGTAACATTCAATTTAACAAATACTATTCAGAAGTTCAATAGTTCATGTGGTAGAGAATGTAGTAAATTGATACATAATAGATACAAATATATCAATTAGAATGTTTCAAATTAGAATATTGCATAATTTGAATATTACATTTAAAAAGAGCGTTAGAAATACTATTAAAAAATACTGTACATAGATTCAAATTTTTCGAATTAGAATCTTGCATAATTCGAATCGAATTATTAATTTTTTTTAATAGAATATTACATTGAAAGAAAGCATTAGAAATACTATTACATAAAAATAATGTGTTAATATTTGTTTAAATTTTCGAATGTTGCCAAACATTCGCCCATCCCTAGTTAAAGGGACTTTGAACCATGATATGTAAAATTACTTTAACATCTGTATGATAAAACAGCTATTGTTTGCACTTTACTTGTCCCTAATTTTGCTCAACAGAAGAGATTATTTAAGGGAAACCTAGGTTTCAACATAGTGACACCCATTTTTTCTTTAATATTTAAACAATGAATATATATATTTTTTTTTTTTTTAAAAAAAGCATCTGCATGGTATGCTCATGCTAATTTTTACTTTTTAATACATGACTATTTGTAGCATTTATTTATTGTAAAATAAATGTCCCTTTAAGACAAGCATTGATGTCAGGTGGTTTCTTGGCATTGTTTGCTTCATATTCGTGTCCTGCATTAAGTGCAAATTTAATAAGGAAATTGGGGCATGAAAAAGAGGCTACTGTGGCCACATCACTGAGTTAGAAATTAGTGATGATTTATATTTTCCAGAATCTCAATGTACGTAGGTTTGCTGGAAACATTCCCATCAGTGTGAACTTTCTAAGTCACTAATTTCTCTTCTTGTTCATGTCAGGATTGTTTTGTTGGTTGATTTCAGTCAATATATCTCTCACTAAGTTATGATGAGAAATTTAGAAACTTAGAGGATGGTAAATGCAACAGATGGTCAATTTTTTTCTTGTAATGTTAGGGGATTTTGCATTTCAGCTAAGTGCTCTCTTTTTGTTGCTTTATTTATTTTTTGAATATTTTTTTTTTACTGAAAATGATTCAGAATGTGCTCACCACATAAATTATTTGACTTCAAGGTAAATAGCTGTGCTAGCATTAGCAAAGTGAGTGATTATTTCATAGATATACACAAGGCTTGAATAAATATCACAGAGGGTCACTAATTGGAGGGGGGAGATGAACATTTGATAGTTTCCTTTATGTTACTGAGGAGAAAAAAATATTTCTTGCTCATCTACTGGACTAGCCATACTGTATATACTGCACTCAGTGATCACTTTATCTCACATTTACTTTATTAGGTCATACGTTTCTAATACTGGGATGTAACACCCCCTCCTTTGCCTAGATTCATGCTGCAAGTCTCCCATTCCACCATATTCCAAAAGTGCTTTATTGGACTGAGATCTGCTGACTGTGGAGGGCATTGGAGCTCACTGAACTCATTGTCATGTTTCTTGAACCAGCATGAGATGTTTGTTTTCTGATATACAACGTAATCCTGTTGGTTGTAGCCTTTAGAAAATGGGTAGACTTTGGCCCAAAAGGGATGTACATGGTCAGAAACAGTACTCAGGAATTATGTGGCATTTAAACAATTCCCACTTTGTATAAAGGGGGGCTAATGTTCACCATGAAATTTTGGAACACCATTATACCACCACCAGCAGCATGCACCATTAACACAAGAAAGGATGGATCCATGCATTAATATATATGTGTGGTCGGGGAGAAGCTAGTAGAGGTTGTACAGTTTTGAGGTGAGCCAGAACCAACACAACTGTAAACCTGAAAGAACATTACAACAACAACAGAAACTTTATTAAAGAAACGCATTACTGTGCAAGGTTCTTAAAAGTTTTTAAATTCCCATTCAGGGTGAAGTATTTAAGTAGAATAGCTGTAGAGACAAAGGGCCTGATTCTCCTGGTTTGACAAGCTTTTCTACGATGTCTCAGTAGTACTGCAAGATCCCTCAAAAGAAAATTAGAAAGGCAAATGTTAGCATGAACGCTGTTTATCTCAGTATGCTGGATTCTGGATGTGAACACCTGCATTACAATATAATGCTCTAAAAATGCCCCAAGGTTTTTTTGCATGATTTGTCGCCATGACAGCAAGTTTGTCATCTGACATGCTTGTAATGGGAAATGCCCCTTTTCACCACTTCTATTAGAAACTCCAGCTACTTACACATACGGTAAATACATTTGCACATACCGTATTTATTGCACATACTGTATTTATCACATCTACATGTATATAGCTGTATACTACTAAGTTGTATGCTGGGCTCGCGTCCAAAAAAGGCATTTGCCCAGGGCCCCCAAACCAGGAATAGGTGTTTACCCAGTGTTTGTATATATTTCATGCAAATATTCATGTGCAGTGCAGAGTTTCCTATTAAACTGCAATACGCCTCAATTTTCATGAATTATATCTCCCAGTTGCATTTTTTTAATAAGCATGAGAATATGCATCTGGATTGTATAGACACAACAGGTTAAAAAATATGCTTGCAATCATGTAGCAGATCTTTTTGACTCCAGCAGTATATTGTCTAATACTGTTTCTTTGATCAGTGAATGATAAAGGGGTACCCAGCATGTTATGCTCTCTTAATTTGTTATATTTACGGATTATTACCATTTTCCTGTATTTTACTAAAATACAGTACTCTAATGATATAGAACACATATATATTTTTTTCTTAGTGTGTGTGTATGTCCTTCCTTCAAGGATCACGTTTTTTGTGTGTTTGAATTTGTGTTATGCTGTTTTACTAATGTTCTGTCTGTATTTATGCCTTGTAGTGTGTATAAAAAGTCTAAGGTTCATTGCTCTGAAAACATTCTTTACAGTTATGCAACTAACCACAGCTCCTTCCTTCTGTATACAAGTCAATAGTTATACCATCAAATATCAAGTGAGGCTTCAAGCATATTTTTCTTCAGTAAGAAAAAGGGTAACTAATTGCACTACTTAGGATACAAATAAAGAACACCTGTAACTATGAGCTGGCATCTGCTTATCAGTATCCTATATATCAGACTGCAGACCAGGACAATTAGGCTGGGGTGCTGTGCACTGGGTTGAGACAAGCTAGAAAAAAACAGTTTAGAACTGATAATGGTGTACACTTGTGAAGCACTCATTATCTCCGCTCTTCAATTTAATAGCCTGTTAGGAAAGTGATTGCTTCACAAGTGTACACCATTATCAGTTTTTCTATATTTTTCTTCAGTGTTAAACAATGCATTAATTTGTCAATATAAGTCAATTTGCCGTCAGTTTACCAGAAAGTTCTTGATACCAAAGAATGATTTGTTATCACCTTTCCTGGTATCAGCAGCAGTGAACCCAAGTATTACTATAAATTGAGCATATCAGATAGGTCAGTGTTTCTCAACCGCAGTCCTGAATTACCCCCAACAGTCCATGTTTTCATTATAGCTGAACCAGTGCACAGTTGAAATAATCAGCTGATCAGTAACCATGGTTACTAACCTGCTCTCACCCATCAGCTGATTACTTCACCTGTGCACTGGTTCAGCTAAAATGAAAATCTGGCCTGTTTGGGAGTACTTTTGGTAACTATGGGCTAGATTATGAGTGGCTAACTGTTACATGCAAGCAATAAGGGGTACATCGCAGCTCCTTGCATGTGTCAGAAGTAGCAAGCGCATTAAGAGTTGAAAGTAAATGCGCAATTGAATTTAATGCGTCATATTCGTGAAATTTAAGAATTTTTGGTAACTGTTACGCTTGACTAAAAAGTTGCACAAAACATCAAAAATATATTGTGTACTACAGTTACACTCATAATAAAACTGTCAAATAAAAATGATCTAAAAACAAATGTTGCATACAAAAAAGTTATAAAGGCTCAAAGATATGAGGTCTCAGGTGTTAGGGAAGAAAAATTAAATGCAAAGGTCTTTGACATAGCGATACATATATACACCTGTCTAAATGTGTGTGTGTGTGAGTGATTTCTGATTTGCTGCTATAATCCTGTTAAAACAGTATTTTTGAAGCAAAAAAATGAGAATTTGCATATCTAATTTGCATAGCTTACCCAGAATTCTCTTGTGCATTGGTAACATTGTATATGAGTTATTTCTGGGGAAAAAGCAAGCGGGGATTCTTGCCTAGATGTGCTAATTTCCTATGCAAATATTTACATTGATTTAATTTTGAGACATGGAGGATTTTAATTTCAGTTTTTTATCTCCCCCCATAATTTTAATGAATTTTGGTTTAAATATATATATATATATATATATATATATATATATATATATATATATATATTGTGAACAAGGGTAGGATAGTGCTACTCTATAAAGATACAGATCTGTGGAAAATAATAACATAAAGTAATTACACATTCAATATCCAAAATAGATATATGCATACAATTGCACAACTGGAATACTAATGCAATATACAATTAAGTCCAGAGTTCCTTGTCTGTTAAAAAAAAAGTCTCCCTACTTACTAGACTTAAAGGGACACCAGCATTGTTATTGTTTAAAAAGATAGATAATCCCTTTATTAACCATTCCTTAGTTTTGCATAACTAACACAGTTATATAAATACACGTTTTACCTCTGTGATTACCTTGTATCTAAGCCTCTGCAAACTGCCCCCTTATTTCAGTTCTTTTGACAGACATCCATTTTAGCCAATCAGAGCTGGCTCACCGGAACTCCTCGTGCGTGAGCACAGTGTTATCTATATGACACACATGAACCAACACCCTTTAGTGGTGAAAAACTGTCAAAATGCCCTGAGAGAAGAGGCGGCCTTTAAGGACTTAGAAATTAGCATATAAACCTCCTAGGTTTAGCTTTCAACTAAGAATACCAAGAGAACAAAACAAAATTGGTTATAAAAGTAAATTGGAAAATTGTTTAAAAATGTATTCTCTATCTGAATCATGAAAGTTTATTTTGGACTAGACTGTCCCTTTAACCTCAATCAGTATGAGGTAACTTTTAGACGTTTTCACCGCTTTATTCACTGCTCGGGTAGTCATTCGCACTACTGTGAGAATATTTCTTCCTGCCACTTGGAATTTTGTAACAAGCTGAAGAAACTTTCAATCGTTCCGTTTTGGTAGGAGATGAGGCTAAATGCGAGCTCGATCACACTCACAAGGAAACAAAGAGATAGCACCAATAGTGTATTACCCTTTATTATTTAAAAATAGCTCACATCAAGCCAAAAACTTACTCACATTAGGCAACCTCAATTAAGTATGAGGTATCAATTATGCGAATTAGACACACAGTCGCTGTACTCAGTATATCAATGGCGGGTACTTCAGATATAGCGTGAAACGGCAGGTGCGTTACAACCCAAGACTTCCTTCGAGATCACAAGTTTCCCAACTGTTCACCAGCAGTAACAAGTAGTGGTTACCAGATCAAAGTCAGTTTACACAATAAAAATTGTATACAAGAGTTCTAATGCGTTTCAAAGGCCTATCCGACTTTTGTCTGCCTTCTTCATCAGAGGTCATATTTACATACATGTATTTACAGACATATATAGAATATGTTCTAAGTATCTTTATATAGATATCCCTATATATCTGTATATAGCAATACCTATATATAATTATATATATATATATATATATATATATATATATATATATATAGTTTACCAAAATTAAACATCAGATATCTATAGACATGTTTATTAAAGAATAAATAGAACATATTCTGTTATGTGAAGAAAATTGGAATGTGAAATATTCATATTTCATGTCGGGTTAGCACACTTGGTTTAACACAATCGACTTTGCATGCAAATAAGGGTGTCAGTTGTTTTTCTACTTTTCGGGATCCATTAAAGTTTATGAAGAATACGTTGCGTGCATTGGGTATACAACCTTTTTACTTTAAAATTGTAATATGAGCGCAAACCGACGCGTGCAAAAAGCCTCCATCTTGCGAAGTTAACGCGCTCCACTCATAATCTAGACCTATATTAGAATATTGTTATAACTCATGGGTGATTTTCACCAAACAGATAAAATGCTTATTGGCTCTGATTAATGTGAAGACTGGAATCTAGACTATAGTTTGCCAAGTAAAGACAAAAACGTGTTTACAGCAACATCCTTTTAACTTCTAATAACTCAAAAATATATATATATTTTAATACACTGAGATTTGATTATTCTGTTTGTGCTCTTTCAGTTAAAAGGTGGTAACAGCTGATAAAATAAAAAGTAATAAAGCATTTAATTAATGCTGGACTTTGCCTTTATAGAGATTTTGAACTAGGCCCATTAAAGAAATGAGTCATCTTCATCCTAAATAATAGCTTTTTTATTAGCTGCTAACTTAGATCCTTAATAAGTTTGAATTTTGGCTGCCTCACTTGTGTTAAATATGCCAGGTGTATGATACTCAATATACTATGCAAATGTTTATTTGATCTTGTCTTTAATATCTTAAGTAAACACCCAGGGGCTTATTTAAAGATGATTTTGTGGTTTCAGCAGAGCACATTAAGTCCTGTTTTGATCTATAAGGGTATCTTGAGACCTCTAACCCATTTAATTCAGGATCTGTTCTCATTATTCACTTGTGAGCAGCAATGTTACTGTTGTGTCTCTTAACTTGGAAATTATTGAATAATAAGCTTTGCATATTGACGACATTACATATGAAGATCCTAGGTGAATGGAGTATAATCAAATGCTATCTATCTCATATATCAAAGGAAGAAAAAGTTTATTTTACTAAAGCATTTTACAGTTCTATAAATATGTGCTTTGGCCTTCTCATCTTACTAGATTTTATGGCCTTATGATTGGCTTAGGGCCTTATGGTCAAAGATTTGCAAGCATGACGAGAAATCATGCAAAATCTTTGGGGTCTTTTTTGAGCCTTATATTGCAATGTATGTGTTTCTCTTTCACGTCAGAACCCTGCATAGAGAGATAAAAAGCTTTTGATCTAAAATTTGTCTTTCTAAATGTATTTGAGAGATGTTGCAGTACTGATGAGACTTCTTAGATAATCTCTACCAAATCATAGAGGTTTAGATTATCAAGTACATGAAATTAAATATCACTTTGAGCTTTGCATCGAAAAACTTCACTCAATTCTTAACCTGGAAATCCCAGCAAGTGGCGAGCTGCCTCCTATAGAAGTACTTGGTAATGGTGCTCATTGGCTGATTAACAGACCTCTCACTGCTTTATTGGTGGGACAGTGACACACCTCATTAGCAGAAAACAAAATGTTTTTTCTCTGTAACAATTTAAAATGCCCTGTTTTAATTGTGACGAAAAAAATTACACGGGGGAAAGATTTTAACCCCTTAACTTACACTGATTGGACTGCAATGTATAAATCACAAATAAATATGCTTCTTTAATAAACTGGCATCATCTTATTGGTTGTCTTGTTGTGTTAAAAGGACATTAAAGTTCTGAATCAATGCCTCATTTCCAATTTTGCTATGGCATTAAAAAGAGATAAAACATGTATTTATTTCATAAGATGGTGAGAGTCCACAAGCCATTACATGTGCAATTAAATTCCAGTCCACTAGGAGGATGGCAAGAACACCCAACATACCAGAGCTTTTAATCCCTCCCACTCTTCCAGAATACCTCAGTCAATGTTTTGCCTTCAGCAAGGAGTGAGATTCTATATGCGCCTTCTCCAATTGAGGATGGTGCAATAGTTGAATAAAGATTGCAAGGATTTGTTCAGAAGATCCTTGTGGACTTCAAGATAAGGCAGTCCCTGACATGGTGGCAGATTCACCAGCCCATTCTTTAGGGGGCCTTCTTTCTCCAGTCAGTGTGGGTGGTTCTTACCACAGACTCTAGCCTGATAGGTTGAGTGCTGTCTGTGAGTCTCAGTGGGCACAAGGAGTGTGGACTCCTTGGGAGGCGAGCTTTACAGTCAACATTTTGAAACTCTGTACAATCTTCAGCTGCCCTGATACTGTGCCAGGTCTTGAGATCTAAGGAATATCTTTCCTCCATTTTTGTTTCTACTCAGGGTGAAAGCTAGGATCAAACAGGAAAGGACATCAGTAATTCTTATTTTTCTAGTGTCTCCTCGCAGGACTTGACATGGGGATCTGATTCAAATGTTCTTCTGCCCACCTTGGCAACTTCCTCTCAGAAACGACCTTCTTTTGCAAGGCCCATTCTATCATCAGTATCTCAAAGTTTGATGTCATAGGGATTGCATACCTAATCCTGGCCCAAAGAGGATTATGTCATCAAGTTATTGATATCCTGATTCAGGCAAGGAAACTTCTGATCAGATGCATATATCACAAAATTTGAAAAACCTTTCATTCTTGGTGTGAAGCTAGAGCATACCTTTTCCTGTAATCTTCCTGACCTGGTTTCTCATCAGAATAAAGTGGTTTTAAGAACCTAGTACTCTTTTTCTTCCTAAGGTAGTATCTTCATAGAACATTAATCAGAAGATTGTAGTTCCATCATTATGTCCAGCTTCCAATAATTTATTTTTTATTTTATTTTTTTTAAAATGTTTTTATTGAGGTTGATTTCACAACAAACACTATTGTTATAACAGAGACAACTTGCGTATCACAAGAAATAGTATCAGAAATACAATGGATTCAGTCAACGGTATAACATCATGAATAATACACATAGAGTAATACGATTCTCATGTAAATAGTATGTGAGGAGTGTGTCATCTGAGGACCTCCCCGGAAAAGCATAAGGCCACTTTTGGACCTCCAGAATATTATGATACTGTGGGTGGTCATTTGGGACTGAAGAGACCGCTTTGGGGTCTCAGTTAACCTCATTTTCTTAATTTTAATAATAACATTAACATATGAGTGAAGATATCTAATGAAACAGCTTAGCTCACATGAGAACCATCTTATATTAATCAACTAAGGTACCATAAGGGAATGGCTATTCACTTTCTATTTAGAGGCCGTGCCCCCTGATAGGAAAAAAAAGAAAGAAAAAGAACTAGAAGCCACATTATAGAGTAGTGACCAACTCAGATCTAATAAGTCTCTGATACAGGAATGTTCCCTTGAGTGGTGAGGGCAGTATACAAGTGTACAGTTAAAGCCATACTGGGACTGAGCTACTGCTATATAGGTGTCCACTAAGACAACTGAGGAATAGCCAGACCATGCAATAATGTGGTGTGGAATTCTGCGCAAGGAACTAGTAAGCCAGCTGGTAGGGGATGACTACGTTACAGGTCACAGACAGCCTCATTAAACTGAAATTTCCATGTCCTTCCGGCCGCAAGGAACATGACAAACGCTATTCTTGTTTGCATAGTGGCTATGATGGTTGCATATTGGTAGAATATCCCACCTGATCTATAAAACCTCCCATATAAAAGAGTTGTCTTTTGCTGGCACACTACATTAGGTCTAATGTCCTAGGTACAATGGGGTATTACCACTGAATAACAATACCTAACTATTACCTCAATAGAGTACCAGTGTAGGCAGCACCTTGGAATATTTTCTGTGTGACAGGCTTAACGTCTTCATGTACAAACACTCAGTCAATTCTATTAAAAGTCATTCATATTTACAACATTTACAGTATCTGTCCTCAATAACACTTCATAAGGTAGAGAAAGCATAGAAAAAAATTTCAAGTGCCATGAATATTGGCATGTTAACATAGACTCCAGAACACTGTGTATCACATCTAAAATGAACTGGCTATAGTGATGGGGTAAAACTTATAAAGTTCCAGTCCTGTTCATCCTGTGCAGGTTAATAAATGTCTAGGTGGCACAGGACCTTCCATGTGAGCTATCTAGCTATCCTATCCCCACCTTCATAACTCTTAACGGTCTTTGTGGTTTAAAGAATCTTACCGCCTCAGATATAAAGGAGGGACCCAGCAAGTAAAGGGAGACTATCTTTAAGCTCTTTTCAAATGCAGCCATGTTGAATAGGGGTCGTCCCAGAGCCAAAGCTCCACACTGTGTCTTTACTGTGTAATCAACCTGTCCCTTTGTAAATCTCGGCAACTGTCCCTTTAAAGCCGCGGCTGCTAAGGAACTGCCTCCCGGTGTGGCTTCAGAGCCGTTTGGCATAGTAAAGTAGACGGGGTCCGTCACTCCCATATAGGCTCCGCACTGGGTCTCAGATTCAACCGCAACTGCTTCCATGAGATTATCCGGGATAGCGGCAGTCTCCACTAATATGGTGGGCACGAGGCCTGGCTTCCTGCGGATCTCCTCCTTGCGTGGTATATCTGTTGCCCTGTCTTTCCCATCTAATCCGTGATCCGGCCAGATATTAGAAGGGACCGTAGCATAGGTCTCGTCTCCCGGTGTCTCGTGAACCCCCAATACAGGAACTGATCTGGGCAGGATCTCCTCTGGGCATGAGCTGGATGGGGTCAGTGTTATGGCTGAGAGGGCCTCCCCCCTGTAAGCCCTCCCGGCCAAGCAGGTAACCGGGTCCTCGATCTCTGCCACTAGTGTATGTTCAGCGGGTGCCTGAAGCTTCTCATTCTGTAAGCTTCCTCCAAGGAGGATAGCACAAAGGTCCCTCTCTAGATCGTGAAAGTGTTCATGTATGAGGCTGCTTATTTGTACCTCCCATCTTGCCAAAGCCTCCATTTTTGCTCCGTGGTTTGGATGTGGTGGGTGGCCGGATGGGTCTTTGAGGTAGTGCCGTTGTATCAATGATGGTTCTCTCTGAAGAAGTAAGAAGGCAGTCTAAGTTTGACTGCTATACCCCCGCATTTGGGGGGGGGGGGGGGGGAGGCTGAATCCTCGTGGAGAGGCCGCCGCCTGAGGTTCCAGCAGTCCAGATCTGGGTCCTGTCGTCATAAACTCTGCAACCAGATATCTTTTTGATCTGTGTGATGTGAGTTACTCAAAACTGCAGATGGATTTGTTATAGGTTACCAGGATGGTTAGGGAATTCAAACTAGGAGCCACAGATATTGCAGCCTAACATGGCCGCTGCCTAGACACGCCCCCAGCTTCTAAGAATTTTAAGAAGTGACTTATTCACAACCTAGATGTTGTAAGAGACTTAAAATTGTACCTTAAAGTTACAAATCATTTTAGAAATCCCTCTTGTTTATTTATTCATTTTTCTGGACCCAGCAAGTGTCAGAAAGCTACAGTTACCTTAGCTGTTTGGCTTACTTGATTTACAAGGTGTACTTAATGGCGGGGAAGAATCCCCCGGAATGCTTTACTGCTCATTCCACTAGAGCAGTTGCCACATGGAATGAAGCTTCCATTGAGCAAACTTGTAAAGTGGCTACTTGTTCTTCTTACATAATTTTACTAAATGTTATCACTTAGACATGTTTGCCTCTTCAGTGGCTGCTTTTGGCAGGAAAGTTATGCTGGCTGCTGTTCCTGTTCAGTAGCATGCCGGTCTTAAATGTTCTCCTGCCCTATTTCATGGTGAAAGAAATTTCATTTATTGGGTTGGCATAAATTTAGTTTTTTTTTAATGCCTCAGTTTTGCAAAAAAATAAGTAAAGTTTGCCCAGATATCCCTCCTTATGTTTTCTTCAATTATCATAACTCATTTTGCCATTTTGGCTAATGCAGATTTTTGTATTACATTTCTAAGCGTTTGCATTATTTTTGGAGGAAATGTTTTTCTATATTTTATTGATGACCTGAAAATGCAAAATAAAGTAAATAATAATGATTCTGTTGTCATCTAATGAAGTCTCTAAAAATTAAGAAATGGGCGTAATGTGAGCTTGTACGGTTATTTTCTCTTGTGTCTTGGCTCTCTCTGCAACCTTAGTAACTCTCGTCTTATTTTGAAGGTATCGGGTAATGTGTAAACAGCACTTCCTCTGCAAAAAAGGCTATGATTTTATTAAGTATGTATTGCTTTCAGTTTTTGCCAAGTCTTATCAACATAACCGTCTAAGGATTAAATTAGTCATTGATGTACTAGGCAAATAACCATACCATTTACAAAGATTATTCTTGTTATAAAGACACACAAAATATTTCCTTGAACTGATCATTGTCACTTTTACATGATCCACATATCTGTTTTTTATATCCAATATCAATTAAAATCTAAAAAAATAAATAAAATCTACATAACACTTTTACTGTTAATTTGTTGTGGACAAATACAAATGTATTTTTTTTAATATGTAAATAAAAACATTCGTAACCTTTTAAGGGACAGTCAAGTCCAACAGTGTTTCACCACTAGAGGGCGTTAGTTCATGTGTGTCATTAAGATTACACTGTGCTCATGCACGTGGAGTTACCTTGGAGTAAGCACTGATTGGCTAAAATGCAAGTTTGTCAAAATAACTGAAATAAGGGGGCAGTTTCCAGAGGCTTAGATACAAGGTAATCACAGAGGTAAAAAGTGTATTAATATAACAGTGTTGATTATGCAATACTGGGGAATGGGTAATAAAGGGATTATCTATCTTTTTAAACAACACAAATGCTGGTGTTGACTGTCCCTTAAATCAAAAGTTATAGCTTTGTATGCTATCTGAATTTGTGTTCAAATCATTCTATTCAAGTACCTGTGGACTTTCTGTATTTGTAGCTGAGAAAAGCTCATCACATGTAGTAGAATCCACTCATACATCAGTTGTGTTTTAATGTTGACTAATGTATTCTTAGTAATAGCTGATTGTTTTCAGATGTGAGGGAGTCTCATAAAAAAGAAGCAAGTAAATATTTCCTATAGTTGCAAATGTATTTGGGAACAGTCCAGCATCATTTTCATAGGTCTGGCAAGAACAACTTTTTCTACAGAACTTTAAAAGACACATACAAAACATGCCATTCTGTATTCAGTAAATACTTTATGCATTTTCTATACTGATCAGAATCAGTGATTGCTATGATTCTGTTCTTGTTTACTAAGTACAAAAAGTATATTTTTTTTAATATAGTGTATACAATAAACCTCATTGTTATTAAAAACATCAATAGAATAAAAACTAAACAAAAAACAACAACATTTTTTTGATAAAGTGCATGCATGTGCAGTAGTATCAGCTCAAAAAAAATAAATCAAAACAATGTACAATAATATGCAGTTTGGTAGCAGGGAATTGTGGAACTTGTAGTCCCAGATATTGGTCTGTATGGTAGTGTAAGTTGGAGGGCATTAAGTTCCTGCAGTGGTGTTCTGTAACAGTGAGCTGCACAAGCAAGCTTTATATAATGCTTTATATCTGCAAGCTGAGAACCCAGACACAGCCTGGCTGTGAGATACAAAACATTCTGTGCCTCCGGATATACTAGATACTGCTAAATGTGTGATGGTAATAGCCTTGAGAGGCAGATCATATGTCACTGTTCTCTAGATCAGGGGTCAGCAACCTTGGCACCCTAGATGCTTTGGAACTACATTTCCCATGATGCACAGACACACTTTAGGCTGGCTGAGTATCATGGAAAATGTAGTTCCTAAACATCTGGGGTGCCAAGGTTGCTGACACTTGCTCTAGATAATATAAATTAATTAGCTGCTGTTACATGTAGTTCTGCCTACTCTTTCAAGGTGCAGGCACAATTATCAAAATAAGGTGAAGGGAATATATAACAGTGTTCAAACTGCAGTGCAGGAGTCGGCTCACTAAAGGTTTAAGATGCCAAGATGCTACAGCCAAATAAAAGAGTTAGAGAGCATTTTAATTCATGTAATGTATCTATGTTTCCATGTCAGACTTCCTTATTACACAAATAGGCACAGGGGATAAGTTGTCATACAGTGTAACAATTTCTGCCCTTTAATGTGTTACTAATGATCAATTCTGTGTACATGGAGATAACATAAGAAGGTCCGCTCATTTTTGCAGGGTTTGCCCATTTAAAGATTCATATCTTTGAGAACAATAGGTGATGGTTTTAATGAGCAAAAACAGCTATTCTGAATTCAAAAATAAACATTAAACCATTTCCCCTCTGCAGTAAGAGTTACAAGTCATTGGGAACATATTGGGCGAGATTACAAGTAGCGCGTTATGAGCTTTCTGTGCGTGATGTTGTCTTTTTGCCATCAATTTCCATTGTGCAGCTATTACAAGTCTTGAAAAACCACGATTGCCCTCGTGCATTTGCCTTTTACGCAACAATCTTTTCTGCACTCGAAGAGCTGTAGTTAACAGCTTTGTGCAACAAACAAGTTTTACGAAACACTTCAAAAATACATTACAAAGTATAGTTACACTCATATTAACACTGTCTTATAAAAATTTGTATAAAAAAATATTGCACACAAAAGTTATAAGGGCTCAAAGATATGCGATCTCGGATATTAGAAAAAAAAAAGCTGACGCAGGGATTTTACATTGATATACAATGACATACATACACATACATAGAGAAACATGGATTTCTATGTATAGACATATGTTTAACTATGGAGATAATGAAAATATTTCAAATTACAATTTTATGCACATTAAACAATATCTCAGATGTACTTTAAAGAGAGATTTTCGCATATAGATCTCGAGATATCTAGACATATATATATTCATATACATATCTCGCTATAAATAGATATATCAGTCCAATAATTATCACATATATAGAGAGATATTTATTTACAATTAAATAGAACATATTCCATTGCAAAAACATTTTCGAAATATGAAATATTCACATTTTTATGTACACGTTTCGAGGAGTATATGTCATGGGCTTTGCGTAACAGATTTATGGTTTTTGTGGGGGGGTTTCTGTTTGTCTTCTACATTGACTTCTATGAGGAATACGTGAACATGCACGCAATTTTGCAGTTTGCATTACGTGGCTTAACGCATTCTCAAAATAAGTTATTTCACAACTTGATAATAGCTGCGCAACCCCAAATGCGAAAAAGCAATAATGCGCTGATTCGCCGTGCGACTTGTAATCTTGCCCATTAAGAGGAAACAAATTTTGCAGTACAGTGTCCTTTTACGTTCTTGATGACTGGAAAGGGCATAACACACTGCACAGAATTGCCAGCATTGCCAATTTGTAAACAAACGCTCTTTAAAGAAATAAGCTCACCACTATACACATTATTAAAGTGAAGGTCAAGTCTGGCTTAGTCGCTCACTCCATTCTGCAGTTAATTATAAATAACCGTGATGTTCATTCATTATTTATGCTAAATGTTGTCAGAAACTTTTATGTTTTACCTTTTAATTCTCCCCCGTTGTACTTTGATTGTCCGCCCGCCATCTTGCCAATATTGATTGACAGATTTTTAAGATGTAATCTCCAATCTCTGTTCCCCCCCTGGGGCGTTCAGCCCCTTTTTCTCCACGTCATTAGTCTCTTATGCGCATGGGTTAAAGACCCGCTAGCGTCATCAACCTCTCATGTTCGTGCATGAGACGCGCATGCGTATTCGGCTTCATTATTTTTTAAATACATGTATTCACTCACAACGATCGATCGCACTACAGGGAAGTATAGCGAGTGACACGATCGCATAGTATTCAATGAATGAATGTATTCATTCATTGAATACTATGTTTCACTGTTAGGGATCGTAAAAATGTTACGCATGTTCAATTGCGGTGACCATACACATGCGCAGCTTATTTGCAGGATTGTGCACAAGCTTTTCAGTGACGTAGTGAGCGTGTGGGACCGCTCACTACGTCACTAGTACTGAATAAGGAAGTGGTGGAGGGGAGGAGTCAGAATGAAAAACAGAGGTATTGTATATTATCATTTTATTAAAAAAGTACGATTGGAAAAAAAAAAAGTTAGCGACTTAAATGCCATTATGTAAATGTGTACATTGCACTAGTCCATCAGCATAAAATTGACCTTCACTTTTAAATTAAACTATGCTTTATGGCACTGATTTAAAGGGACAGTAAAGTAAAAAAAAATCTTTCATGATTAAAATAGGGCATGTAATTTTAAACAACTTTCCAATTTACTTTTATTACTAATTTTGCTTTGTTCTCTTGGTATTCTTAGTTGAAAGCTAAATCTCTAGGAGGTTCATGTGCTAATTTCTTAGACCTTGAAGACTTCCTCTAATCTGAAAGCATTTTGACAGTTTTTCACCACCAGAGGGCTTTAGTTCATGTGTTTCATATAGATAACATTGAGCTCAGGCACGAGAAGCTCCTAGGAGTCAGCACTGATTGGCTAAAAATGCAAGTCTGTCAAAAGAAGTGAAATAATGGGGCCAGTTTGCAGAGGCATAGATACAAGGTAATCACAGAGGTAAAAAGTGTATTTATATAACTGTGTTGGTTATGCAAAATTGGGGAATGGGTAATAAATAGATTATCTACCTTTTTAAACAACAAAAATTCTGGTGTTTACTGTCCCTTTAAGCAAAACATAGTTAATATTTTAGTAGCGATTTTTTTTCCAAAAATTTAACTTGTGTTATTTAATAGGTTTGACAAGTAATATTGTCCTCAAAAAATCTCAAAATTGTCCTTTAGTGATACTGTGTATATGGAAATTATGTTTTGGAATATTTTCAGAAAACGAGTCTGAAAAGAGGTTACCTCAACACTATACAAATACATGCTTGTTTAATCTATTACACTTAATGAGGAAAGCAAATATTTACCATCAAAAAGAGAGGAATTGGTGTAGACAAATGCCATAGGCAGGTGCATTCATGAAAAATGGTCTGAATCAACTGTTACGCAATCAGTGACTTCATATTAAATTAATAACTAAGAATACTTTTCAAACAATATTATGTTAAACTGTACACATGATAATCTTATGCTAAAAACTGCATTTTCATTATTTTATTTGCCAGGTATGATCATCTATTTTATACAATCACAGTTTAGTAAGTTCCTGTCCAAATCTCTGCATTATCCTTTCAAAATTCTTTAACTTTAGGTAGTTAAAGGGAAATGGAACACAGTTTTTTTCTTTCTTTCATGATTCAGATAGGGCATGCATTTGTAAACTACTTTCCAATTTATTTCTGTTATCTAATATTTCTTTATCTTTGTATCCTTTGTTGAAAACTACCTAGACAGGCTCAGAAGCTGCTGATTGGTGGCTGCACATATATGCCACTTGTCATTGGCTGTTAGCTAGCTCCCAATAGTGGATTAATAACCCTTCAACAAAGGATACCAATAGAATGAAGCAAATTAGATAATAACAGTACATTGGAAAGTTGTTTTAAAATTGCATGATCTATCTGAATCGGGAAAGAAAATATTGGGCTTCATGTCCCTTTAATATTTTACATTCTTTCTTTTTTTTCTTTCTTCATTTTTGTATGCAGTGAGAAGGCACTAAGGACCTGATAATAAAAATGTGTGTATATGTATATGTATATATGTATGTATGTATATATATATATATATATATATATATATATATATATATATATATATATATATGTATATATATATATATATATATATACCTGTATATACATGTATATACACACAATATGAATAATATAACTCTTACATACACACACAAACTCAACACTCACTACATACATACATTCACACTCACTAGAGGCATGCAGGCACGCAATACGCTACACACAGATACAAATACACATACAGATAGACTTATGTAATGCATTAGATCATGGGTTTGTCTCCACACAAATGTCCATTTCTCCTGTTAAGTGTAGTCAGTCCACAGGTCATCATTACTTATGGGATATTAACTCCTCCCCAACAGGAAGTGCAAGAGGATCACCCAAGCAGAGCTGCTATATAGCTCCTCCCCTCTACGTCACACCCAGTCATTCTCTTGCACCCAACTAATAGATAGGATGTGTGAGAGGACTGTGGTGATTAAACTTAGTTTTTTATATCTTCAATCAAAAGTTTGTTATTTTAAACGGCACCGGAGTGTGTTGTTTCCTTCTCAGGCAGAATTTGAAGAAGAATCTACCTGAGTTTTTGTGTATGATCTTAGCGGACGTAACTAAGATCCGTTTGCTGTTCTCGGCCATTCTGAGGAGTAGGGTAACTTCAGATCAGGGGACAGCGGGCAGGTTCACCTGCAAAGAGGTATGTTGCAGTATATTATTTTCTAAGGAATGGAATTGACTGAGAAAATACTGCTAATACCGATATAATGTAAGTACAGCCTTAAATGCAGTAGTAGCAACTGGTATCAGGCTGATATGTATATATGTTTACACTTAAGTATTTCTGGGGAATGGCACTTCACTGGGAAAATACTGTATGCATATAACTTTTAGCCTAACTTGCAGTGTGAGCGACTAGCAGCAGGCTTTTTAATGACATTTCATATATTAGATTTTAAACGTTTACTGGCATGTTAAATCGTTTAATTATCTGAGGTACTTGGTGAAAAATTGTTTTGGGCTTTATTTTCCACATGGCAGTCGTTTGTTTTAAATTAAAACAGTTTACTGAGCTTCCCTCACTGTTGTAGTGTGAGTGGGAGGGGCCTATTTTGGCGCTTTTACTACGCATCAGAAATTCAGTCACAGTCTGCCTTTTTCTCCCTGCATGATCCAGGACGTCTCCACAGAGCTCAGGGGTCTTCAAAACTAGTTTTGAGGGAGGTAATCACTCACAGCAGATCTGTGAGACTGTGCTTTGACTGTGATAAAAACGCTGATATTTTCATTGTTATCCGTTTTTTTCTGATATTAAGGGTTAAATCATCCATTGCTAATGAGTGCAATCCTTTGCTAAATTTGGTTTTTATAACTAATCCGGTTCATTGTTATTCAACTGTGACAGTTTTTGTGTGCTTCTTAAAGGCACAGTAACGTTTTTCATATTGCTTGTAAATTTAGTTTAACAGTATTTCCAAGCTTGCTAGTATAATTGCTAGTTTGTTTAAACATGTCTGACACAGAGGAATCTCTTTGTGCAATATGTTCAAAAGCCAAGGTGGAGCCCAATAGAAATTTATGTACTAATTGCATTGATGCTACTTTAAATAAAAGTCAATCTGTACATGTTAAGCAACATTCACCAGACAACGAGGGGGAAGTTATGCCGACTAACTTGCCTCACGTGTCAGTACCTGCATCTCCCGCTCAGGAGGTGCGTGATATTCTAACGCCAAGTACATCAGGGCGGCCATTACAAATCACTCTACAAGACATGGCTAATGTTATGACTGAAGTTTTGTCTAAATTGCCAGAACTTAGAGGTAAACGAGATCACTCTGGGATGAGAACAGAGTATACTGATAATGCTAGGGCCATGTCTGATACTGCGTCACAATTTGCAGAGCATGAGGACGGAGAGCTTCATTCTGCGGGTGACGGATCTGATCCAAATAAACTGGATTCAGACATTTCAAATTTTAAGTTTAAGCTGGAAAACCTCCGTGTATTACTAGGGGAGGTGTTAGCGGCTCTGAATGATTGTAACACAGTTGCAATCCCAGAGAAAATGTGTAGGTTGGATAAATATTTTGCGGTACCGACGAGTACTGACATTTTTCCTATACCTAAGAGAATTACTGAAATTATTACTAAGGAGTGGGATAGACCCGGTGTGCCTTTCTCACCCCCTCCTATATTCAGAAAAATGTTTCCAATAGACGCCACCACACGGGACTTATGGCAAACGGTCCCTAAGGTGGAGGGAGCAGTTTCTACTTTAGCTAAGCGTACCACTATCCCGGTGGAGGATAGCTGTGCCTTTTCAGATCCAATGGATAAAAAGTTAGAGGGTTACCTTAAGAAAATGTTTGTTCAACAAGGTTTTATATTACAACCCCTTGCATGCATTGCGCCTGTCACGGCTGCGGCAGCATTTTGGTTTGAGTCTCTGGAAGAGACCCTTGACTCAGCGACATTAGATGAGATTTCACACAAGCTTAAAACCCTTAAGCTAGCTAATTCATTTATTTCTGATGCCGTAGTACATTTAACTAAACTTACGGCTAAGAATTCCGGATTCGCCATTCAGGCACGCAGAGCGCTGTGGCTAAAATCCTGGTCAGCTGATGTAACTTCTAAATCGAAATTACTTAACATACCTTTCAAGGGGCAGACTTTATTCGGGCCCGGTTTGAAAGAAATTATCGCTGATATTACGGGAGGTAAAGGCCATGCCCTGCCTCAAGACAGAGCCAAACCCAGGGCTAGACAGTCTAATTTTCGTGCCTTTCGTAACTTCAAGGCAGGAGCAGCATCAACTTCCTCTGCTCCAAAACAGGAAGGAGCTGTTGCTCGCTACAGACAAGGCTGGAAACCTAACCAGTCCTGGAACAAGGGCAAGCAGGCCAGAAAACCTGCTGCTGCCCCTAAGACAGCATGAAGTGAGGGCCCCCGATCCGGAAACGGATCTAGTGGGGGGCAGACTCTCTCTCTTCGCCCAGGCTTGGGCAAGAGATGTCCAGGATCCCTGGGCATTGGAGATCATATCTCAGGGATATCTTCTGGACTTCAAAGGTTCTCCCCCACAAGGGAGATTTCACCTTTCAAGGTTGTCAACAAACCAGATAAAGAAAGAGGCGTTTTTACGCTGTGTACAAGACCTTTTACTAATGGGAGTGATCCACCCAGTTCCGCGGTCGGAACGCGGACAAGGGTTTTACTCAAATCTGTTTGTGGTTCCCAAAAAAGAGGGAACCTTCAGACCAATATTGGATTTAAAGATCCTAAACAAATTCCTAAGAGTTCCATCGTTCAAGATGGAAACTATTCGGACAATCTTACCCATGATCCAAAGAGGTCGATACATGACCACAGTGGATTTAAAGGATGCTTACCTCCACATACCGATTCACAGAGAACATTACCGGTATCTAAGGTTTGCCTTCCTAGACAGGCATTACCAGTTTGTAGCTCTTCCCTTCGGGTTGGCTACGGCTCCAAGAATCTTTACAAAGGTTCTGGGCTCTCTTCTGGCGGTACTAAGACCGCGAGGAATTTCGGTAGCTCCGTACCTAGACGACATTCTGATACAAGCGTCAAGCTTTCAAACTGCCAAGTCTCATACAGAGTTAGTACTGGCATTTCTAAGGTCGCATGGGTGGAAAGTGAACGAGGAGAAGAGTTCTCTCTTACCACTCACAAGAGTTCCCTTCTTGGGGACTCTTATAGATTCTGTAGAAATAAAAATTTACCTGACAGAGGACAGGTTAACAAAGCTTCTAAATGCTTGCCGTGCCCTTCATTCCATTCAACACCTGTCAGTGGCTCAATGCATGGAGGTAATCGGCTTAATGGTAGCGGCAATGGACATAGTTCCTTTTGCACGCCTGCACCTCAGACCGCTGCAATTGTGCATGCTAAGTCAGTGGAATGGGGATTACTCAGATTTTTCCCCTACGCTGAATCTGGATCAAGAGACCAGAGATTCTCTTCTATGGTGGCTTTCTCGGCCACATCTGTCCAGGGGGATGCCCTTCAGCAGGCCAGACTGGACAATTGTAACTACAGACGCCAGCCTACTAGGTTGGGGCGCTGTCTGGAATTCCCTGAAGGCTCAGGGATCATGGACTCAAGAGGAGAGTCTCCTTCCAATAAACATTCTGGAATTGAGAGCAGTTCTCAATGCCCTTCTGGCTTGGCCTCAGTTAGCAACTCTGAGGTTCATCAGGTTTCAGTCGGACAACATCACGACTGTGGCTTACATCAACCATCAGGGAGGGACAAGGAGTTCCTTAGCGATGATGGAAGTATCAAAGATAATTCGCTGGGCAGAGTCTCACTCTTGCCACCTGTCAGCGATCCACATCCCAGGAGTGGAGAACTGGGAGGCGGATTTCCTAAGTCGCCAGACTTTTCATCCGGGGGAGTGGGAACTTCATCCGGAGGTCTTTGCCCAAATACTTCGACGTTGGGGCAAACCAGATATGGATCTCATGGCGTCTCGCCAGAACGCCAAGCTTCCTCGTTACGGGTCCAGGTCCAGGGGCCCGGGAGCGGTCCTGATAGATGCCTTGACAGCACCTTGGACCTTCAGGATGGCTTATGTGTTTCCACCCTTCCCGATGCTTCCTCGTTTGATTGCCAGGATCAAACAGGAGAAAGCATCGGTGATTCTAATAGCGCCTGCGTGGCCATGCAGGACCTGGTATGCAGATCTAGTGGACATGTCATCCTGTCCACCTTGGTCTCTGCCTCTGAGACAGGACCTTCTAATTCAGGGTCCTTTCAAACATCAAAATCTAATTTCTCTGAAGCTGACTGCATGGAAATTGAACGCTTAATTTTATCAAAGCGTGGATTTTCGGAGCCAGTAATTGATACCTTAATACAGGCTAGGAAACCTGTTACCAGGAAAATTTACCATAAGATATGGCGTAAATACTTACACTGGTGCGAATCCAAGAGTTACTCATGGAGTAAGGTTAGGATTCCTAGGATATTGTCTTTTCTACAAGAAGAAAAGGGTTTATCTGCAAGTTCTTTAAAGGGACAGATCTCAGCTCTGTCCATTCTTTTACACAAACGTCTGTCAGAAGTTCCAGACGTTCAGGCTTTTTGTCAGGCTTTGGCCAGAATTAAGCCTGTGTTTAAAACTGTTGCTCCGCCATGGAGCTTAAACTTAGTTCTTAACGTTTTACAGGGTGTTCCGTTTGAACCCCTTCATTCCATTGATATCAAACTGTTATCTTGGAAAGTTCTGTTTTTAATGGCTATTTCCTCGGCTCGAAGAGTCTCTGAGTTATCGGCCTTACATTGTGATTCTCCTTATCTGATTTTTCATACAGACAAGGTAGTTCTGCGTACTAAACCTGGGTTCTTACCTAAGGTAGTCACTAACAGGAATATCAATCAAGAGATTGTTGTTCCATCATTGTGCCCTAACCCTTCTTCAAAGAAGGAACGACTTCTGCACAATCTGGACGTAGTCCGTGCCCTGAAATTTTATTTACAGGCAACTAAAGATTTTCGCCAAACTTCTTCCCTGTTTGTCGTTTATTCTGGACAGAGGAGAGGTCAAAAAGCATCTGCTACCTCTCTATCTTTTTGGCTTCGTAGCATAATACGCTTAGCCTATGAGACTGCTGGACAGCAACCTCCTGAAAGGATTACAGCTCATTCTACTAGAGCTGTGGCTTCCACTTGGGCCTTTAAGAACGAGGCCTCTGTTGAACAGATTTGCAAGGCTGCAACTTGGTCTTCTCTTCATACTTTTTCCAAATTTTATAAATTTGACACTTTTGCTTCTTCGGAGGCTGTTTTTGGGAGAAAGGTTCTTCAGGCAGTGGTTCCTTCCGTATAGAGATCCTGCCTGTCCCTCCCGTCATCTGTGTACTTAGCTTTGGTATTGGTATCCCATAAGTAATGATGACCCGTGGACTGACTACACTTAACAGGAGAAAACATAATTTATGCTTACCTGATAAATTCCTTTCTCCTGTAGTGTAGTCAGTCCACGGCCCGCCCTGTTTTTTATGGCAGGTCTAAATTTTTAAATTATACTCCAGTCACCACTGCACCCTATAGTTTCTCCTTTCTCGTTTGGTTCTCGGTCGAATGACTGGGTGTGACGTAGAGGGGAGGAGCTATATAGCAGCTCTGCTTGGGTGATCCTCTTGCACTTCCTGTTGGGGAGGAGTTAATATCCCATAAGTAATGATGACCCGTGGACTGACTACACTACAGGAGAAAGGAATTTATCAGGTAAGCATAAATTATGTTTTTATGTGAGACTGCAATAACAATCGCAACAACTGACACGTACAAAGGACAATTATATCAGTAACTTACATCAAAACTATTATTACGATCATTTCAACGTACAACATTTTGGGGTTGATCACAATCCTTTAGAAAAGCTTATCGAATTAGTTATCTATAAAAATTCCCATGGACTTTAATGTTGAAATCTGTTGATAAAGTATTTGATAAGCTTTTCTAAATGATTGTAATTGAAACCTTTTTATCATATGATCAAGCAGAAGAAAGCTTCAGGTATTTCATTAATTTAAAACATGAAATACATTATGTCCAAGCCTGAGTACCCATCAGACATAAAATAATAAGGGCTAGTTTACAAGTGGATCGCTAAATTATTGTGCACCTGCAAATGGGCAAATTTGTCAGTTTCCGTGCACGCAATAATTAACCAGCCATTACAATAGGTAGCAATTAGCGCTTATACAATTAACCAGATATCAGATCTCTGGTTAATTTTATAAATGTGCCCCAAATGTCCCCAAAATACAGTCTATTGTATTTTATTAAAAAAATAAAGATAGCAGCATCCCTTTTTTAAAAAAAACACTAGGCAGTATTTTGTAAAGTGCCTTTACATTGCGGTCTATGGGAACTGTGTGTTCCCAGTAAATACATATGTTTATGCTTATATACATATATATTGATGTGTTAAATTATAAAATTATAAAATGAGGTAAACCCATAAAGATAAAATTAGAAAGTCTTTGCTTGTAGAAATTATTTGACGTATATTAGCACTGAATGTAATATAGATATGTCTTTACTGACTGAATGTTAATGTTTTTGTTAGGCAATGTCTTGAAATAAATGACTATTAATTCCTTCCATACCCCATACCAGAGGGACTGCAAAATCATAATATAAATTAACAGTGTAGAACAGAAATAGAAAAACAAACACTTATCTTGTCTTCACAGGTGGCTTTAGTCCTGTTGGACATACGCTTAGTCGCACACCATCAGTCAAACTACAAATGGTAAGTCACTTTGTGTTTTATATATTTATGTTTTTTTTTTCTACTATGAGCTGTGTTTTAAGGCCTTTGTGAAATACTATAGCTTAAATATGATATGTTGTGTATCCGTAGATTAATTCATTGTTGTTTCCCGATAATGGGCTAGATTAAAAGTGGCGCGTTTTTTAGCGCTCCCTCTGAAGCGTATATTTTGCTAGAAGTAAGTTTATGCACATGCTACCCGAGTTAAAGTAAAAAGTTTTTGTGCAAGCGAAACCCAATGCGTGCTAACTTGATGTCTTGGATATTGCTTCCACGCTAATACATTCGCCCCATAGACTTGAATTGATAGCGAAAAAGATAAAAACCTAACACTTATCGCTCATGCACTAACCCAACAGAAGTTATTAATATTTCACATTCCAATGCTCTTCACATACAGGAAAATGCAATTTTATTCTATTCCTATAGATATATAGGTATATATATATATATATATATATATATATATATATATATATTACATTAACATTATCATATATATATATATATTTAATAATAAATATTTTTCTATGTGAAGAACATAGGAATGTAAAATCTGCGTAATGTGCTTCCTGTTTCGCACTTTAGGTCTAACGCTGTTCCTGTTAGCGCACATGAAAATGCAGTTATCTTGAGGAGAGATATGGAGTTATAAAATATTAAACAATATGAATAATTATAACAAATTATTATAGATACTGTAATAAATGTGTATATATATATTTCTGTGGATTAATTGGATTTTTTTTACAGTATCTATAATATTTTTTTAATAGTTATTAATATTTTTAAATATTTTATATTTAATATTTACAAATTTTCATGTGCGCGAAATCGCGTTAGACCTAAAGTTTGAAACACAAAGCATGTTACCCATATTTTACATTCCTATGTTCTTCACATATAATTCAAATATAATTTTTTTAATTTTTATTAAATATATATTTCTATATATATATATCTGAAAATATGTATCTATATATCTATAAGAATAGATATACAGGTATAGGTATATACAGATATATATATATATATATATATAACACACAGAGAAAACCCAGCACTCACTTGCAAGCTCTCAGCTAAGATTTAAAAGCAAAACTGGAAAGGTTAGTCACCGCATCTGGCCAAATGGGACAAGCTCAGGTACCACGTCAAGGTCCTCTCCAATACCTGAGACCCTAAAACAGCCACACAATGCAAGCTTTCAAATCCAAACAAATTGAAAACAAAAAAAGGGTGCACAGGAATATGTAATCACCCTAGACATATACAAAACACGGAAGGGAACTGCACTCTCATACCGGACCGGGTACACATCCTATGACCCTGCAACATGCTCAGCCCTGGGTGCCACTGGCACTCACAGGAAGCTGTGCTGTCCCCAGAGCCACAAGCAGTTAACCCCAGACAGGTCTGGGTGCAAGAACCATAGGGAAAATTACAAAACAAATTAATACAACACACAGAGAAAACCCAGCACTCACTTGCAAGCTCTCAGCTAAGATTTAAAAGCAAAACTGGAAAGGTTAGTCACCGCATCTGGCCAAATGGGACAAGCTCAGGTACCACGTCAAGGTCCTCTCCAATACCTGAGACCCTAAAACAGCCACACAATGCAAGCTTTCAAATCCAAACAAATTGAAAACAAAAAAAGGGTGCACAGGAATATGTAATCACCCTAGACATATACAAAACACGGAAGGGAACTGCACTCTCATACCGGACCGGGTACACATCCTATGACCCTGCAACATGCTCAGCCCTGGGTGCCACTGGCACTCACAGGAAGCTGTGCTGTCCCCAGAGCCACAAGCAGTTAACCCCAGACAGGTCTGGGTGCAAGAACCATAGGGAAAATTACAAAACAAATTAATACAACACACAGAGAAAACCCAGCACTCACTTGCAAGCTCTCAGCTAAGATTTAAAAGCAAAACTGGAAAGGTTAGTCACCGCATCTGGCCAAATGGGACAAGCTCAGGTACCACGTCAAGGTCCTCTCCAATACCTGAGACCCTAAAACAGCCACACAATGCAAGCTTTCAAATCCAAACAAATTGAGAGTGCAGTTCCCTTCCGTGTTTTGTATATGTCTAGGGTGATTACATATTCCTGTGCACCCTTTTTTTGTTTTCAATTTGTTTGGATTTGAAAGCTTGCATTGTGTGGCTGTTTTAGGGTCTCAGGTATTGGAGAGGACCTTGACGTGGTACCTGAGCTTGTCCCATTTGGCCAGATGCGGTGACTAACCTTTCCAGTTTTGCTTTTAAATCTTAGCTGAGAGCTTGCAAGTGAGTGCTGGGTTTTCTCTGTGTGTTGTATTAATTTGTTTTGTAATTTTCCCTATGGTTCTTGCACCCAGACCTGTCTGGGGTTAACTGCTTGTGGCTCTGGGGACAGCACAGCTTCCTGTGAGTGCCAGTGGCACCCAGGGCTGAGCATGTTGCAGGGTCATAGGATGTGTACCCGGTCCGGTATGAGAGAGCAGTTCCCTTCCGTGTTTTGTATATGTCTAGGGTGATTACATATTCCTGTGCACCCTTTTTTTGTTTTCAATTTGTTTGGATTTGAAAGCTTGCATTGTGTGGCTGTTTTAGGGTCTCAGGTATTGGAGAGGACCTTGACGTGGTACCTGAGCTTGTCCCATTTGGCCAGATGCGGTGACTAACCTTTCCAGTTTTGCTTTTAAATCTTAGCTGAGAGCTTGCAAGTGAGTGCTGGGTTTTCTCTGTGTGTTGTATTAATTTGTTTTGTAATTTTCCCTATGGTTCTTGCACCCAGACCTGTCTGGGGTTAACTGCTTGTGGCTCTGGGGACAGCACAGCTTCCTGTGAGTGCCAGTGGCACCCAGGGCTGAGCATGTTGCAGGGTCATAGGATGTGTACCCGGTCCGGTATGAGAGTGCAGTTCCCTTCCGTGTTTTTTATATATATATATATAAATATATATATATATAAATATATGTATTTACAATAAAAATAACATTCCTGTTTGTGAAGAACTTTGGAATGTGAAAGAGTTACGGTAAATACACAGTAAAACACATTAAAGAGTATTATGTAATTATTATTTTAACATTTTTTATATATATATATATATATATATATATATATATATATATATATATATATATATATATATATACAAAATCAGAAACAGACCTTGCACTCGCTGGATTTTTTAACAAACTTTTTTACTTGGCAAAATTAGTGACGTTTCGGGGACAGTGTATCCCCTTCCTCAGACCCTAGTAAAAAAGTTTGTTAAAAAATCCAGCGAGTGCATGGTCTGTTTCTGATTTTGTATCTAATTTCACTAGCACCCTGGTTGTTGCATATGAGTGAGAGTGCACATCTTTGCTAAACGTATATATATATATATATATATATATATATGTTACGGGTAGAGCCAGAAATCCGTGTAATCCTAGGATTACCCAGTGGCTTGTGGGTAAAGCCCAAAATAAGATCATACTTTGGGCTTTACCCAAGTAATCCTAGGATTACCCAAACGCTTCTGGATAAAGCCAATAACATCATACCTTGGGCTTTACCTGGGTAATGCTAGGAGGGTAATGCTAGGAAAACACACCAACAGTAAATTAAACATTGTTATTTTGGATAACACAAACACTTATGTTTTGTACAATGTTTTTGTTACAACAGGAAATTAAACATTTTTATATTTCAAATATGTTTTGTTAAACATTTTTTCATGTGTGGATTTTTCATGTTTTCTACCATGTTTTTTTGCAACAACAGGAAATTAAACATTTTTGTGTTCTTGGACAGACCGGACTGTTTTCCGACGGACATTTGTCTGTCAGATTATTATCTGTCGCACGCGCATTCTGTCCGAGAAACTTTAAAAACACGTCGTAGGGAGTGGGACCCATGGTTAGGTTCCCAGAGGCGATGTCCACGCTCTTGTTTTGCCAGGCTTACTTGTAGGATGTTCCAGTGCACAGCAGCTAATCGTCTAGGAATCAGGGGATATGAGATGATGTTATGTTTCTGTCCCTCCTCAAAGTGCACAGCCGCCATTTGTCAGATTAAACACTATGGGTAGAGTGCAGAGAGGGCTTGGTAGAGAAGGGGCATGGAAGGGGGAAGAAATAAGGGGTATGGACATGGAAAGGGGGGGGTGAGAGAAGGGGTATGGAAGGAGGGAGAGAGAAGAGGCATGGAAGGTGGAGAAAGAAGGTGCATGGAAGGGTGGAGAAAGAAGGTGCATGGAAGGGTGAAGAGAGTAGTGGTATGGGCATTGGAGGGGGGAGAGAGAAGAGGTATGGGCATGGGAGGTAGGAGAGAGAAGGGGTATGGGCCTGGGAGGTGGGACAGAGAAAGCATATGGGCATGGGAGGTGGGAGAGAGAAGACATATGGGCATGGGAGGTAGGAGAGAGAAGGGGTATGGGCCTGGGAGGTGGGACAGAGAAAGGATATGGGCATGGGAGGTGGGAGAGAGAAGGGGTATGGGCATGGGAGGGGTGAGTGTATATATATTTATGTGTGTGTTTATTATCAGTGTACGTACTGTGTGTGCATGTATATATATATATTTGTACGTGTGTGTACATATGCATGCATGTGCGCACTCATAGTAAATGTACACTAATATACATTTACCATTAATGCACACATGCTAACTATATATATATATATATATATATATATATATATATATATATGTGTGTGTGTGTGTGTGTTTGTGTGTGTGTGTGTAAAAAGAGGACAAGAAATAGTAGTGAATAAACCTAAAACCCAATACTGATGCTCTAAGATCCTTTATGCTGCCTTAATCCAAACACTAGGAGTACAAGGGCCCCCACCAAACACTCCTATTGTTAGAATAGGAAAAAAAAGGTGAGTACAGAGGCTGGAAAAAGACGCAGAAAAAGGCTACTGAGAAAATATCAGCCTAAAAGAAAAATAGAATAATAATTAGTCTAATACCTATATCCAAAAAACACTCAATGGATATAATCACAAAATGTATCTGTATAGATTGTATCTATTAAAAGTTAATAAATTAGAAAATAATTATGATCTATTGAAAGCGGTTAAAAAGATATGTATAGAAATGTATAAAATGATAGACATCCAGCAGAGCATAAAAATCACAGTTCATATATATAGAGAGGTCAAAAGGCAGAATGTACACAATTAAAAGTAAAAATATAAAAATAAATAAACCAATAAACTGGGATATGAGCAGTAAATTGATCCCAACTTTATCTAACTAAATAATATAATAATATAAAAATGGGTATTGGAACCACTTGATATAATGAGGACTACAGAATCAGTCCCACATAAGTCAGAGAAAAAAGTGAGCCTGAAAACAATTAATGAATTCAATAGCGTATCCAAAACGATATTCACATATAGATGTCCTACTTACAAGATTTCACCTCAATCTTATGAGGTAAGTGCCGCACACAGATTCAACAAGTGTTAGTGTAAATCAATCAGTGATTCTGATTCAATGCTGCCTTGGTATGGTACACTTCCTTCTCTCTCTCCCTCTTTAAAATCCACATCTTTGGCAATTAAGATGCTAGCATTTCACATAAACTGGAATGCAGTTGTTTTCTTCTGTTAAGTGTGATCAGTCCACGGGTCATCATTACTTCTGGGATATTACTCCTCCCCAACAGGAAGTGCAAGAGGATTCACCCAGCAGAGCTGCATATAGCTCCTCCCCTCTACGTCACTCCCAGTCATTCTCTTGCACCCAACGACTAGATAGGATGTGTGAGAGGACTATGGTGATTATACTTAGTTTTATATCTTCAATCAAGAGTTTGTTATTTTAAAATAGCACCGGAGTGTGTTATTATCTCTCTGGCAGAGTTTGAAGAAGAATCTACCAGAGTTTTTGTTATGATTTTAGCCGGAGTAGTTAAGATCATATTGCTGTTTCTCGGCCATCTGAGGAGAGGTAAACTTCAGATCAGGGGACAGCGGGCAGATGAATCTGCATAGAGGTATGTAGCAGTTTTTATTTTCTGACAATGGAATTGATGAGAAAATCCTGCCATACCGATATAATGTCATGTATGTATACTTTACACTTCAGTATTCTGGGGAATGGTACTTCACTAGAATTACACTGTAAGAAATACATAAAGCTGTTTAATAACTAGAGATTATGTTTAACGTTTTTGCTGGAATGTAAAATCGTTTTCATTTACTGAGGTACTGAGTGAATAAATGTTTGGGCACTATTTTTCCACTTGGCAGTTGCTTAATTTGTTTTCTGACAGTTTCTGTTCTCCCTCACTGCTGTGTGTGAGGGGGAGGGGCC